>NW_027117737.1:0-37065 GCF_038497795.1 Lipomyces arxii
GCCCTTCCTTATATAACACTCAGACCGCAAGTGGGCACAACGACAAAGAAACAACTCGAAGTTCGTAGAACCTCTAAGAACACCAAAGAACAACTCACCGCAACTACCAAGAAAGGGAAAGGGAAGAGCCAGGACCAGGCCGTAAAACATTCTATCAACATACAGGACGCACGTGACCGTACGTGTTAATTTAGTAGTTAGTACGCACACACAACCCTTACCCGCTTCATGACAATTCAATATACAAACCCTGACAGAAGTTTTGAGATACGCTAAACGAGTTTGTAGAGAAAACGTAAGACTAAAACTACTAGCGACCGAGGAAGGCGCTAGACAGTTCTATATATCTATTACAAAAACTATATACATTTGTTATACGACATTGGCGCGTATGTCGAGAGTTTAACGTATGCTCGATGTGAGTTTGGCGTACGTCGTCGAGGTTACCCGGACCCACTCATACTTACCACTGACGTCTAACAGTGGGAACATATTGACTAGATTTTCGGCTGCTACGATTACTCTATTCACACCTTTTTTGTCAAGGGATATCGGAAATGAATGCGAATCTTTGTCAATGTGATCTGTATATAGATGTTAGCTACGGCTTTTTTATGGTGCCGTTAAAAGCTATGAGTGTCAATTGTTTCCGTTTGCTACGCTTATGACATCATTGCCTACGAATTCACTTTTCACTGGCTTGTAAATGTTTCAAGTGTGAGTACAGAACGGCTCTTAATATAGAGCATGAGGTAGAATGTTATGGCGCGTATTACATCATCGCATTGGGAGAGTTTGTATATGTTATTGTAGGTCATTTTCCCAGAGTTGGTAGTTTTATCGAGCGGCTAGCAGGAGCAGTTTGTGTTTTAGTGACTGCGTACTGCTTTCTCTAGTTAATTTTCACGGTGAAAGATCTTCAAGAGTAGTACGTGCTTTCTGCAGAAACTACTACATCACTTACACTTGGCTTCTCACATTCCATTGATTCTCGCTGATACTAGCGGCAGATGCAGGTGGTGACCTCACTAGCTCTCCAAAGTTCTACTCGTATAATACCAGAAATGAATCATATGAGGAATCTGATGACATTTAACGATAAAGCTTTTGACTGCCCTTGACGTCAAGCGGCTATCACCAATAGTACGATTATTGCTTCGAATTTTAGTGGCCGGGGCAATGCTGGGAATCTTATTTTGCAAGCATGAAAATTACGTTATATGAAGAATTTACTGCGTTGCTTGTTGTTATTTAGCTTATACTTGAAACAGTGTTGAAGCTTCCTGCTCATTGTGTCGCGCGATAGAGGGGGGATATATAAGAAAATGGTATAGTAAAAGAGAATTGTAGAGGCCAGTGGTAGACACCAGGATCTGAATGTGAGCAAGAAAGCGCCGAGGAGAGTATAATTACCGAGTTTTTGCTGTGGCGTACCAGAGCGTTTTCCTGAACCGTACGTAGTGCTTCCATGCTAAAATAGCATACACACCCCGCGAGAATAAATACTAAATGTGGCAATTCTTTCTCCAAAGGCAGAGTAATATCAGCTTTTGATAATGCAAAGTTTCAATTCACAGCGCCTGGAGTTCTTGTTATTGTAATAGACAGAAGAGCGAGTTTCTACTTTTATCAGTTGAAAATCAATCAGCTGATGATGTAGTACGGTCTGCAACAAGTGATATCGAGTCAGTCTTCTTACTGCTTATATTTCACCGGTCCGGGCTTTAGTGGTGCTCAAGATCAATAAACGACGAGTACCTCAATCTCCGACAGAGGCCGGATGTAAAAACCAGTACCGCGCTTTCAAAACTATGAGTTCAAGATCTAAATTCCGACCATTTGGAAGCGATTACGAGTGCATCAAAGTGTGCGTTGCAACTCAAGGTGTCAATAGTAAGCCAGGCTTTATTGGTACGGCAATTATCGCAGTCGACGACGCCAAACCAAAAAGTGATGAAAAACAAACTTGAGAGCCCGATGATTTTTTATTTACAAGTCTATAGCAAAACAGATGAGCCGGGATTACAGCTCACGTTCTATTCACGAGCTAGATGTCAAGTTGCATTGAATCAGAGTCGCCATAACGACATTGATATATCTGAGGTTGCGGGTGTACGTGCAAGCTACGTATCACAGATGCAAACGCAGGAGGCGTAAAATACAACGATCTCTATTTCGATACCTTTCGAAGTCTATTATGATTCAGATCCAGCGACCATTTTACTGAGATGTTCGGTTTTAAAGGTACATAAGGGCAAGTCCGCTTCTGAAGGCAGCACAAACAATTGTAATACCCAATCATCATTTGCGTACTAATCAAATGATGGCAGCTTTACACAACAAGCAGCATGTATAGCGCGACGGCACATGTGTTCTTATAACCTTTCATATTCCGCCATATAATCTCAAAGACGTAGATTGATATAATCAAGCGACAGATGTACCTAAATCACTAATTCTGCAAGAGTTCCAACAAAAATCACGTAATGTCAAGCTTTTAAATAATGTACCAGTTTATAGAACGGTAGAAGCGCATAGAGAGCTTTTTTGCTATCCGTCGTACCGCAACATGCTGGTACAGTAACAGAAATTCAAGATAGAGCAACGGAATTACACAGAAGAGAGGAGATTGAAAAAAGGCTAGGTATCTGTGGTACCCTCAAAAACCGCCAAAATTGTGTTCAGACGTGTCTCAAGCTAACTACGAGTGTGGCAGGATGTAACGAAAAGCGAATACTTTCTATGTGATTCACACATACGTTTCGTTTAGCAATTTAGTGAGGCACTGCTGATGGCAAACGGCCGCTCTTTTTCCAGAACCATTCCCATCGTTCGGGCAGTCGAAATTTATTTAGCATGTATTTTTTTATTGCCTTACAATTTGCCAGTTGAAATAAGTGCCAGCAATGGTAGTAATCTGGAGCCAAATAGTCAACCCACAATACACCGAGATTCTAGCACATGAGACACTGTCGTAACTCGGTATTCGTATTTTTATTTATACCTGATGACAAGAGCTTAATAGGTAAACAAGCGTAGAGGTAGGCTTTTACGCCAGAACCATCAAGACGCCAAATAGCAGGTAAAATATCTCAAAACTCGGCATCGTGCTGCAAATCTTCTTAATCCATTTGGTTCAAAATGCCCAAGTTGGCTCGCCAATATGCGACTAACGAATTACCTCTTCTGTCAAACTTGCACCAGAAAGAAAAACGGTCCCTACACATGCAATCGAAAGAGGGGTGCCGCTAACCAAAATCATGACTTCATCCACCAACGTGTGTGAGACTGTACTTCTTAAAGTTCCTTAGTGCAGACCAGAGTACACGCACGATATAATAAACAACCTAATCACCGGTCAGTATGTCAAATGCAACGCGGCAAATGATATAATAGCAAATTCATATCACTGAGAGAAGATATTTGTATTGCCATCAAGTAATCAGTCATGCACGTTGAGCCTCTGTGTCAAGTCACGGGATTACACTCGTGCAGCGCTGGCTATTCTTATATCAGCACACTTGTCATCTTATTTTTATAACCGAAAATCTCAAGCAGTAAAGAAATCAATTCGATAATGTGGTCATACCGACATTCAAGGTTATAGCACCATAGCCACCGTTCAAAACCTAGGTAGTATAGCAACAAGCGGTTAGACAATTCACAGGTAAGACTCAGCTGCCTAAAAAAGTACAAAATTAATGACACGCTATTCATCAGAATATAACAAATTAAAGGCAGCAAACAGAGCCTTAAAATGCAAGTCGGATTTGCAATCTAACAAAAGGAAACGCTCAAATAAAACTCCCGTGCTCACAGCGATAGCCAGATGAGACTGCATAAGCTCAGTTGGCAGCCAATGGAACAGCCGGATCGTGATGACCACTTTTCACTCGCAGAATGTAAGTGTCTAGTCTTAATTTTTCTTTCCTACGCTGTAGGGTGTTCTTATTTTTGCCAAATCAAGAACATTTATGTCAAATGAAAGCATAGAAAAAACTTTGAAAACCTTGGTCAGGACAAGCAGTCGATATATAGAGTTGTCACAAGTACGTAGATATCTGATAGACAACATTTCGCTGCCTTATGAGCTCCCAAAACAAGGGCCAAAAAACAGTGGTAATTCTTAGTTCATAATTCAAGGACGCTCAAGCAAAAGTGAATCTTTTGGTTCTAAGTAAGTAGAAAGACTTTCTGTCAACCCATCCAAAAGTAACGACTGATTTCATAGATTGCAATAACTTTCTCAAAAGTTAATTCAAATGAAGCTAGAGTCGAAGCTACCCTTTGATTAATTTGAACAGCACAAAACAAAGTGCAGCCAAAGTGCAGCAGATATTTGAATGTAACAACCATTTATAGTCACAGCTTAGAATCACAGCCTAAAGTAGAATCAAATAGCGTAGTTGATGCTTTTCTATAAACCATTGACAGCATATGGCTTAAATTGTTTTGAGATCTCCTATTCAAGCTAAGTTATATCGAAACACCCCACAAAACAAGACCTGGTATGCCTATGTAGTCTTTATGTTTCTCTTTATGAATAATGGAGTTTATATCTACAAATAAATTGAAATGCTATCATTATCTAATAAAATAATATTAATATTTCAATTTACATCTAATTCAGGTAGACTTTTGTAAATGATAATCAGGTATAATAGATGAAGATGGGAACCTTAACATATTTGGTATTATATATATTTATATATTGTATTTATAATTCTTATTATATTTATTAATATTTAATAATATCTATACGATTTGCACTTATAATAATTTTTTAGACATTAGGTTCCGAAGATCTGAACCCTGAACGCTGTTCAAACTTTAAACGGCAGCGATCTACACACAGTGCATAATCGTATAACATTTGCGATCTGAGCCGCGCGTGTTCAGAGTTTAACACTTGCAACTCGAGAATTGCTTTGGTCAAACTAAACTTCTTCCTTGACATTCAATTGTTTAACAGAACAAGATGAATCAGACGGAGGGTTTGGGCTTTTTGGGTACTCATAGCTCTACTGCTACTGCCCGAGAGCCATCATCCAGACCCGATGCTGAGTCATTAGAGAGTGTATCGGTACTTGTACCAGATTCTAGTATTGATGTTAACCGAAACCGAAATCCAGATAGTGAAGACGACAGTTATGGCGAAAGCGACTTTGACGTTGACGATGCGATGCTTGGAACAGAAGAGTTCGATGAAGACGAGGACGAGGACGAGGACGAAGCTGATTACGACGATGAAGATGGCATCCATACGTTTCAAATTTACGACTCTAATGGGGATGAAATTATGTTTGAATATGAAATTGACGGAGAGGACGACGACGACGAGGACTATGAAGACGAGAATGATGCAGATTCTCAATACAGTGAAGAGGAGGATGACGCAAGCGACTTGTACGTGTCATTTGTGCATGGCAGACGAGGTCAATGTAAGTGGCATATTTCTTATCTCCCAACTAACGGCTGCTCAACCCCGGCTTCAAATCTATCTCTCTCCGTACGATAACCACTCAACTATCAAACCTCACTCATTTGCAATCAAGCCTTTTAAGTAAATCAGTTTGGTATATTAAACTAGCTGAATTTATGTGCTGATTTCTTCTTTTGTGTTTTGGTTTTATTGTCTGGCGTATTGGAAGGCTCGGATTTGATTTTGGCTTTTGGGTGTAAATCGCTTAGCCAGCAACTAAGATATTTAACACTATATTGAGCTTCTGTTTTATATTTATTTGATCTAAATGATGTCATTTTCTGAACACTTTGGTATGCTTTTAGTTCGTCCAAGGCCTTCATTACCGTCCCAGCTTGATCCGGTCCCAAATCCAGTTGGCGCGGAGTTAGCGAATAGTGGTGAATTTGGTTATGTTAGTACTGCTGTTTAAACTGTTCAATCGTAATTTGTTCTAATCTTTCTGCCCAGGTCGAACCACGGCAATATCAAATCAAGAGCCGACGGAAATACCCTCATGCATTAGGTGATCGACTGTTCAGGCGAGAAACATCGTCCATCGCATACCCGAATTCGACTTTTTCTTGTGTAAGAGTTTATTATCTGTCAGTGTAATGATCTTTATTGATAAAATAACAGAATTTCGTTCCAAACTTTACTCAGAAGAAATACTTGCGTTACCACGCACACACCTATAGTGGTCAGTTTTCAGAGGACGGCAGCTTTTTCTTTACGGCGTCACAGGACTTTAGAGTCCGTTTATATGATACAGCACAACATTTCCCTTGGCCAGTTTACAAGTCAGTGCGGGCAGAACGAGCTAGATGGACAGTTACAGATGCGACACTGTCGAATGATAATAAATGGGTGGCCTACAGTAGTATTACACCGGTTGTCCATCTTACCAGTACCAGTCCTGATAATCTTGGACAAGAAGCTTTAGATTTTAGTGCTAATGATGCTGATATTCATAGAAGATATGGTATCTGGTCGATAAGATTTTCGGCCGACGGACGGGAAATTGTAGCAGGTGCTGCAGAGGGTAGCATGTATGTGTACGACATTGAAACTCGCCGAGTTTTGCTTCGGTTAGATGGTCACACAGACGATGTCAATGCTGTCTGTTTTGGTGATGAGTCCGGAAACATACTGTATAGTGGTTCAGACGATCAATTAATCAAAGTCTGGGACAGACGAAGTATGCGGTCTAAACAAGAGAGTGGCGTACTTCTTGGACATGTTGAAGGTGTCACTTATATTGATTCAAAAAAGGACGGCCGTTACTTGATCTCGAATGGTAAAGATCAAACTATGAAGCTATGGGATATAAGAAAAATGGTTTCCAGCGACAAGTTTAGAGATCATCCGGTGAGAGACTACAGTTCTCACTTTGACTATAGGCATCATCGGTTTCCTGGTCCGGTTGGTAGCCGACATCCAGAAGATTGCAGTGTGATGACGTATACTGGACATCAGGTCCTTCGCACTCTTATTAGATGTCACTTCGCGCCGCCATCGGCTGCTGGCGGCCAGTATCTCTACTCCGGATCTTCAGATGGACGAGTTCACGTTTGGTCGCTTGACGGCCAAGTTGTAAAGGTAAACAATGTGGGCCCATATGAATCTGACTATGCGACGTGTGTACGGGATGTTTCGTGGCATCCTTATCTTCCTGTTATTGCTACGTCTGCTTGGAATGGCTATTCCGATGATGGTGGCAGCGTGATGTTGCACCAGTGGCGAGATGGAGAGGATCATTACAAACCCGTGAACCATGAAGCTTGCGATAACGACGACGAGCAAGTCGAGTATTTTTGATAAGTTTTACACTTTCTTTTTTATTTTATACTAGGTATTTTATTATTTACTGCGCATGGGGAATTCGAAATCTTGTCTTTTGCATTTTTTTTACTAATCAAAGCAAAGCTTTGATTCTTTCCAAAAATATTTAGTAATTCTATAACACAGATTGGCATCACTGCATTTCCGCGAGGCAACGAGTGCAATTGCAATCAAAGTACCATTGTTCATGCAAAAACTCTTTGCGCTTGGAGCAGGGCATGTTAAGCAGCATGCCATAGCTTATACAAAGTTCTTGTCCTGCCTTAACTGGTCGAGTTGTTATAAAGTGCATTTGTCGACCTGTTCGAGTTTTCAAAACATTGGGATCGCAGCCTGATGTCTGGTAAGCGGGGATGAGAATGTATCAAATCATGCTTGAACTTACTGTGGTTGAAATACGATGCGGATGGATAAATAGAGGACCCCAGGCACTCGCTTTCAAGATGCAATGGTATTTGCCATATCCCAAACGCATTTGCTGCCTCTCTTCCTAGCAATCCCCGCACATTGGCTGTCGTAATATATTGCTGGTATTGCTCCGGCATAATAATCTTTAAAAACAAATATACCCGGACATGTGACTCAAGCAAACTTGGGAGTTTGGCAATCAGATCTCTTTCGTGAGACTCTAGGCAAAAAAACTTTTGCCATGAAAAATTTGAGCTTTGATTTCGATTCTGTTCTTCTAGATAGAACCGAACAATTCCAACAGCAATCAATCTCGCCAGATCATACTCAACATCTTCTAGTGCCAGCACCCGTGTCTTTAATTGCGGGTTCCTAGCCGGGTTTTTCATTATAGCGCTTGAATCAAGTAAAGATGCCGTATCGTCCCATAGTCTGTCTAATGTTTCGTCCATACCGTTCTCGACTTCAAAGTCTTCTGGAACAAAATCGCAGTCATACTTAGAAGCTCTGGCTGTTTGCATTTTCTTTCTAGCTGCAGTAACAGTAATTTCAATTGCATCCAATGCGTTCACAAGGTTCCCAGATGAATCTTCTTTTATCCAGCTGTCTCGGCAGCTTTCGGTGCAAAACCATAGGCCGGCAAGATTACCTGACAATCTAATCTTCCAAGTTTTTCCCAAATCATACGCAAAACAATAGCCACAAACTTCTTTTCTAAAGTCACGGAAAATAACAGACGCGAAAGGAGCAGACGCAACATGAATAAGTGTGTTTGCTGGTATATCTGTCACCGCAAAACATCCACGACCACCGTAAAAAGTTTTCTCAACTTTAAACTGCCCTGCCATAACATGTTCTAGCCTATATTTGGTCTATCGTTTCAAGACTCTGATCACCGTGGCCAGATGTAGATTTGCGCAAACAAATTGAGACAGACACACTTTCATAACCCTAATCACAATGCTCTCACGGTATCTGAACAAGCTGGCTTCAACTCACTTCAGCACCACAGAAATATATCATGTCTGAATCAATTCAGAAATTTGCAGAATATCCTCAAGAGTTTGTTAAGGATGGAATGGCTTTTGTCAATCGGTGTGCAAAGCCCAGCAAGAAAGGCTTGTATTGTGGAAAAAGCGAACGTGACTTTTGCTAACAGAAGGCAGAGTATTTGCAGATTGTTCAAATAGTTGGAGCTGGCTTTGTTATTATGGGCGCAATTGGATATGTGGTTAAGCTTGTGAGTTTTGGAGGACTTCATACTGATGTGTAAGAAGTTAATAGTCATAGATTCATATTCCGATCCGACATTTGATTACCGTTTAAAATCTATTATATAGTATTAATAATGATATTGTGAACGCATCGTTTTGTTAAGCAATGATTTAAGTTATTGAAATCAATCATAGGCATAGAAATAGAAATAGAAATAACAGTAATTTTAGAAGAGAAAATTAGACAGGAGCATAAACTGGATTACGCTATACTATATACAACAAGTCTATTCAAAGGTCTACAACTTGATAGCTTCATAAAAGTAGATGATAGCAAAGATAAGAAAAGCTGCTCCACCAACGAGAGTGATGGTGCGCAAGCTGATCTTAGATGCTAAAAACTTGCCTCCAATTACAGCAGTCAAGGTACACATACCGTGACCAATAATGGCACCAAGTATAACAAACCAGTAATCCTGGCCAGCAGCCATTGCAATTGTAGCAATTTGGGAGCGATCGCCCCACTAATAAGACTTTTAGCAATGGAACCAGCTATGTAGATCAAATACTTACTTCTCCCAGAAAAGTCATGACAAATGTCTGAATCCAGACAGGACTCAGAAACAGCCCAAATAGATTAAAAAGACCGTCAAACTTGCCTACCTTTTTATTACTAGGCCCGGCTTCCAGACGGTCTGCATTAGATTCAAGGTCCTTTGCTTTCAACTCGGTCTCAACTTCTTCCATCTCTTCTTCGACGCCAGCATCCTTATCCATATGAAGAGCTTCCTGGAACAACTTAACTCCAAAT
The DNA here is from genome assembly GCF_038497795.1 of Lipomyces arxii. Lineage (NCBI taxonomy): Eukaryota > Fungi > Ascomycota > Lipomycetes > Lipomycetales > Lipomycetaceae > Lipomyces > Lipomyces arxii. The sequence continues at coordinate 9,737 of NW_027117737.1, forward strand.
ACTATGAACAAAAACGCTGCTAAGAATGATGTATATTTTTTGGGGATAAGTTGAGGAACAGCGTGCCCAAGAAGAGCAGAAAGAACAGTCATGACGACAAGAGATGCGAACGCACCAGAGAAAACGACTGTGCGCGGGTGCTTCATAGCCATAATAGCAGCAATCAAGAACGTCTTGTCGCCAATTTCTGAGAAAATGATCATCATGAAAGACATTCCAAAAGATTTGTACATGTCCATGACATTTTCTTCTGAGGTACCAAAAGCACTCGCAATTGCTGGCGATACAGATGATAAAGCTGCTTCCATCTCGGGATTCGCGGATTGAGAAACTGGGATGGCTAGCTCGTCAGGAGAAGCTAAAAGAGATAAAGTATTAGAAAGATTGAGGGAAAGACTTCATAGTTTAAATCTTACAATTTACGGACTCAGTGTCATCAACCGTTCTTAATTGAGTACGGGCCAGTGGCGAACCTTCTGAACCATCAAGATTAGGCATTCGCTCGGACACAAAGTGCTCATTGTCACGGTCTCGTAGTCTCAAGCCAGTGAAAGTGGCATCCGCACGACTTGTAATTGAGAGCCCTATTAAAACTGCAAATCCAATAGGCAAACCTAATGTTGCTCGCATACTTTTTGATTGTAAGGAGATTGATACAAATGAAAAGGCTAGAATTAGTAAACAAAAGTTGGCAATCGCTAATCGCAGGACAAATACTGCTCGCACTGAGTAAAGTAGTACATCTTAATCAAAGATTGTCAGTAAAGGCGCACGCCGTTTGCATGGCCACCTCTACGACGCACGGCCACATCTGGTCGTGGCAGTGTACATCCACATGGTAAGTGCCCACACAACCACTGGCTGGTTGGGTACACACGTGCGTTCAAAGTTGTAGAAGCAGGCTAGATTAAACCACTCACACGAAAAACAAGCATATGTCATACGCGCTGTATGACTAAGTTCCTGTGTGATTCATAGCCTTAGTTTTACGGAGTTTTCTAAACCATGGTTTTGTTGAAACTCCGGTAACAAAATTACGCTGTGAGCCAGTACAAAAGTGAGGGCCCTGTACTCTGTAAATGGCAAACTTACGTTTTAGGACATCGTAAGATATCTTTTCAAGAAACCAACTAACGTGTGTCATGGATGCGGAAGTAAGAGATATATATCACCATGAAACCAGCGACAATACAATTCGTCATCAGGAGATTGTTACGTTCACGAAAGATCGCGTAATCTGCGTGGAGCCTATCCTTACAGTACCTTGCGGTTTGCACTCAATAAAGGCATTGAACGGAACCTGGGAACCACTTTCCAATTTCTTTTCGCATAGTAAAATTATAATTTTAAGGTACCTGTTCTCAATCAGGCGGTTTTGAATCCGATGGTTGTAACTGTATGATTTAAAAAATCAAACAACACCTCTGAACACAAAGTATATTTGTGCGGCCGAACGCAAATATTGAGTGTTGTTATGGTTATGTTAAGTTGCAGAGAACGGGTTAGGGCAAATTTGGGTCTGAAACCCTTGGAGAACCATTGGGGCGATCATAAGACGAGGCACTAAACACACAGTCTTTTGCTTCTTTATTGCGACCCTACAGTCTAATATTTTGAACTTTCTTTGAGTTAAGTAAGATAAGGCTAGGAAACTAGGTTTGCTTCTACTGTTTTTACCCTAACCCGTGCTCTTTTTTTCTACCTTTTGCTCTTGTTTTAGTATGAAGTTGGAACATATAGAGATATATAAAAGGACGGCTTTGTAGCTTTGTTTCGTTTTTCCCTTTTTTGCTTCTTCGTCATTTTATTTTTATAGTTTTGTATTGACTTTTCTTTGAAGATACTGAGTAGTCGTTTTATTCTCATAGTTTTGTACTGTATTTTTGAAGTTTAGTTACGAAACTCTAAACGCAAATGGCACACAAACCGTTACGCCGCATCAAGTAAAATCAAGCGCACCCAACCCTACAAAAAATGAAATTAAAAATTGAAGCCGACGCCTGCAGGACTCGAACCTGCGCTCCCAAAGGGAAAGAGATTTCTAATCTCTCGCCTTAACCGCTCGGCCAAAGCGCCATGAAAACTTGTGCAGCATTCTGCTTCTGTGATCAACGTATCCCTAACCCTAAACTTTTTAGATCAAGAAGCCGTGTGATTACAATTAGAACGCAGTCACGTCCATCGTTTGTTGTGTTAGAGTTTCGATTGCTACGAACAACAACCAACATTTGAGATTCGTACCGTCGTTCACGTTGTCGTCGCTAGCCATACAAACGATCCAAGTCGTTACCAGTCAATAATACAAAATGCCACGTATGTTGACATAGTCGTTGATGTTGTACAATAGAATTAACAAGTTATAGGCGCACCCAGCACTTACTCAAAGACCTACCAGGTCCCTAAGCGGTATGTCCAAGTTTGTGATGGAGAGTCAATAGCAATACTAATTTGACATAGTCCATATGAACTTGCTCGTTTGGTATATACAAACTAAATCTACTGCCGAGATAGTTTACTCACGTCTATTATAGGACTCTGAACTCAAGCTTGCCGGTGAATAGTACGTAACCCGAGAATGTAATTAGAGAGGCATTGAATCTGACTTAGTATAGTGGTTTGAAGAACAAGAGGGAAATTTACAGAATTATTCTCCAGCTTTCCAAGATTCGAAGAGCTGCTCGTGATCTTTTGACCAGAGATGAGAAGGATCCTAAGCGTTTGTTCGAAGGTAATGCTCTCATTCGGTATGTTACACTTTTACATTCGTGTCTTTGAAGGCAAACTTACATGAGACAGTCGTCTCGTCCGTGTCGGTGTTTTGAGCGAAGACAAGATGAGACTCGATTACGTTTTGGCCTTGAAGATCGAAGATTTCTTGGAGCGGAGATTACAGACTCAAGTTTTCAAGCTTGGTTTGGCCAAAAGCATTCACCACGCGCGTGTTTTGATTAGACAAAGACACATTCGGTATGTTTAATGTATTTTGCATTGATGAAGCACAGAGTACTGAATTAGACAGTGTTGGAAAGCAGATCGTTAACGTCCCATCGTTCATGGTCCGTCTTGATTCACAGAAGCATATTGACTTTGCTCTTACTTCTCCATACGGCGGTGGCCGTCCTGGTCGTGTCCAGCGAAAGCGCCAGGGTGCTGCTGGTGGTGATGATGAGGAGGCTGAAGAAGATGACGAGTAAGCCATGTGTACATTTGGGTATGGAAGAGCGGAAACAACTTGTATTATGTTTCTTGTACAAGTAATCTTTGTTCAATAATTTAGCACATAAAAAGTTTCATTTAGTTCGATGACACAAGACCCTCAGTGTTATGTTTTAGATATTGTAGACTAGTGATAAATATCAGAAACGCAGGGTACATGTGAATGTGTAATGACAACACAGAAGAAAGATAAAGAGAGCGTGCAAACGTTTTATACTGTATATTTGCGATTCCCGTTTGCTAGGAATGGGTTCCAGGAACCCATTCAGGTATGCTAGAACCCAGGAGTCTTTGTTTGGCTCACCGTTCATAGAGTTCATGGGACCAAATACAAGAACAAGAGCTTTGGTCTATTTTGTCGGGCGTTCATAACAAGTCGGATATAAAATGTGTGTATTTTTTTTTGCTGACAGATTAACCCCGACTGACTGTATCAGGGCACCAATTGTAGATTCAGCGAAACTATCTTTCACGGTTAAGTGCTAACTGTTATTCTAGAGCAGAACATTTTGGCGTCTCAATCCCTTTTTTGCTACAACAGGCAGCTTGGCTGTATGATCGCGAGCTTCAGCATGTTCGTGATGAAATGCAACGTGTGACAACTCAAAGCGGTACGCTAGCTGGCTTGAACACGGCTTTTGATTTAACGTTATACAGTGATGATGTCAAATCAATCGGGTTCTCAAAAAGACAGACAAATGTCAAGCAGGAGCTCTGTGAAAAACGGTATTATTGGTTCCAGATATCTTAAGCATTACAGTAGTGCGTCGAGTAGTAATTCTCTTGATGTAGCAGAACCTCTAACGTTTAGATGACGGATCGATGGAGACTAACGATCGAACTCTGGCCGCTAGCAGTCATGATCATCATACTTCGGGTAGATACAGTCGTCAGAGCCAATCGGAGCAAAGATCTGACGAGTCTGTACTGTCTGTAACTTCTGAAAATCTACATTATGATCGCCAATTTGTCCCTCTATTTTCTACTGATTCTGAATCACGACCACCATCGATTAACAGAAATTATCAGTCTAGTTTTCAGCACCCAGCAGCTAGAGTAGCTTTTTCAAAGTTTTCTCGTGATTCCCCTGCAAACAATATCCAACCTAATCAGGAAAGTGCAAGCAGCTCGTTCAGTAACATATCTGGTGAGCTTTAATGTGAGAGTTTTGTATTATGCTAATTGCTTCAGACGCAAGCATAAGTCAATCAGCTCTTGAAGAGGCTTTTTTGAGTAATATTAAGCATAAGTCGAATGCTCAAAGTCATTTAGCGTCAACCACTAAATTAAAAGACCTTTAATCTGACGAGCTATATTAAATAGCTTAAATTTAAGCAAGTCTGCGATTTTATTGGTATTACACTTTCCCGCTGGGTCAAGTTCTGGCACTTGTCTGCTATCGTCACCCTCTTTGATGGTGTTGACTACAGGAAAGTGAAAGGAAGATTTCACTAAGTAGAGTTGTGCGAAAAATTTTGATATCAACGGTGACTACGGCGACTACAGCGAGCGATAGTCAAAATTAGTATAGAGCTCGATACAATAATAAGAACTGCATTACTGTGATTGCAGCTTATCCTTAAAGTATTTTATGAATCAAAAGTATTACGCACCATAGACTTTCTTATATTTATAGTCAAAACTCAGGGGATAGTCTGAGATAATTTAGTTAGATGCTGTTTTCAACACCTTCTGTCAACCACGGCCCAGCTTCAGTCGCTCCAGATGGCTCGGCCTCTATTTCCAACTGCCTAACTAGCGTTTCAGATATAGCTGCTTCCGTATCAGATGCAGCTACTTCTGTATCAGATAGTTCCGGATCAAGTCCCAGAGACTTGGGTTCAATTTTTAACTGCTTTGCTTTGACCTTCACCGGCAACTTTTTCGGTCGCTTTTGCGTCGGTATGTTATCATGACCAAACTTTAAGAAAAACAAGCTGTCTGGCATCTTTGTAAACAAAAGTTCAACATATAGTGCTGGTCGTTCTTGCAATGCCCTCGTAAGCTTCCGTACATAGTGCTTCATAAATCTTTCCACCTCTTCGCGAACTGGTCGGATATATGAAATGCCATTTCGTGGATCCAGACATCGATACAGTAGCAGCATGAAATCCAAACGGTAAAGTAAAGTTTCCTCTTCGCGCTTGAAAAAAATTCTGTGGAAGAATGAAATCAAACGTTTAATGGCCTGGTCGTTTAAATCCTTAAACGTTTCAAGCACAGCTCGGAACATGTCTACACAATTCTGTGTAAAAAACCGACTCTCAAACTTTCTGAATTCAAACGAGTGTTCTGAAATTTGCTGATTCAATACCTTGTCCATTTCATTGTCTGTCCTTTGATCCTCATTGTCATCATCCGCCTCGAGATCAGAAGTCTGTCGGCCGGTTGCAATTTTTGATACTTTGTTCTGTCTGCGACTATCTTTGTGGGATCGCCGCCGCTTGCTTCTTACGTACAAGTTCTTTGTATTTCTTGAGAAGTTTTCGAGCAGCTTCAGAACTTCACAGATGAGATCACAGCATGTTTGTTTCACAGGTAAGGCGGAAGCTTTCAAAACATTAGGAAGAGAAACCAAAAGGTCCAAAGTTGACTCTTCATAGAACAAAAAAGAAAGCATGTTGGTAGCAACCTCCCTGTCAGTACTCTCTTCGCTTGTTGACATGCTAGATGCCACTATAAGCTAACCTGAATTAGTATATAACCGCATCCACTTCATATCTATGGCTTACTATCTGCTTAAAGCACTCAATAGCACTAGCTAGCTTCTTGAATTGCTAAAAAGACGTTAATATTTGGCACTAAAAGTATAGAATACAACCTACCTTGTGTTCTATGGACTCTCGTAACAGTTTCGTGACAGTCACCAAGCTCTGATGGTCTAGCAAGCCCGACACAAGACTGAAACCGTAAGTCTCGTGCTGCTCAGGCGGTTGATGAAGCCTTGCCGACACGATCCACGCCATGGTATAGAGAAACTGCTCCTTATGTGATTCTTGTACGCGAGGAGACTCTCTTTCAATCTCTTTTCGAATACTGACAAACAACGCTACATTGTGGTGAGCAAATAAGGAGTCCGTAACGGAATGTACTCACGATTAAACGATGTTTCAATGAACGAATCCACAAATTCAACCAAGCATCGCTGGGCCTCGGGAGATATGATTGCTAGTTTCTCTGTAGCATCCTGGCTCTGTTAGTAATTGTTCATTCAATGCACAATGATGCGCACATCAGTCTTCTTTGGTTGTAGGCGACCTGGGGCTTTCGTTTTGTCGAGTTCTTCGATCGCCGAAGTAACATCTCCTAAAGCATACTGACCCGAAACTGTAAGCCTCGAGTTGCCCTAATTTAATATCAGCATGTTTTATATCCAGTTGAACCATACGAGCTTGCATCCAACACCAGTGAAGTCATGGTACCAAATCTGTTATGACGTGTAATTGGGGCACCAGTTTTGACAGTCGCTCCACTTTCTGACCGTAACCAGGGATGGTCTGGCGTAACCTCGTAATTTTTTGTAGACCTCTTTTCCCCGAGAAATTTATAAATACTTTCAACATCGATTCCTTTGACAGTCGCATAAAGAACTTCCAGTACAGTCAGATCAACGGCAGGTAATGCGTCAGACACGCCGGAAGCTAGAGCTGTTAGAATGTCGAATATTCTCTGCTCCCGGAACTCCAAAATAAGTGCTGTTCTACTGTCATTAAACTCATCATCTGAAGGAGATTCAATTAATGCAATGTTCCGAAATAAATATAAACTCATTTTCATAATTCCATCGTCACGTGCAGTACGTTCTCGTTTTTTGAGCTGCAAAGATGACAGCAGGATACGTCCGACAGCGGCTAATATAGAGTGGTTTGGATGATTTAGAATGGCCCATTTGTAAGTTCTTTGAGCGCGTAAAATGTATGATCTGTGCACTTCGCTTTCTTTTGACACGCGTTGTCCATTGACTTCAAGCGGCCATGACAGGGGGACGAGTAGCTCAACTGTGCTTGTCAGCATTTTCGCCAAACACACCAAATCCAACTTACGACATGCTAGAGCAATTCTGAAGTCACCGTTTGACGCGTTTGATGCCCGACTTTCCCAGTCAGCTAAAATATCCAGTAAATCCTCCGATATTAAACTAGTCTCAGATATGGTTCTCGCTACTTCTAGTCGCCCAAGCTTCTGATCGTACGCCTTAAGCCATTTTTTCAAATCTTTCAAGCAAGCTAGTGCGTCGTCTCCAAGAACATAAGGACTGTTTGGCAGTGAATGATCGGGACCTCCTAATGCAGATACAAGTGATGTGACGTGAGCTCGAATGAGAGGGTCCACTTGCCGTAAAGCCAATACATCATCCATTACAAAATCTGTCTATATACTTCACTAATTCAGATTTGGTGTTAAATTCACTATTTGCTGCGTGAAGTAAGCGAGTCACACAAATAATGTTACACGTGCTTAATGCGCGTGAGCCGCACGACGCGTCGCGTACACGTCAAAACTAACAATGTCTATACATCTGCAAATTCTCTGTTCAGCGGTAAATTGGGCTAGGGTAGTGACACCAATACATGTTTAGCTAATTGTTACATCTTATATGGGATAATAAACATTCTGCTCTATTCTGTTGCTATATCTTCAAAACCTTGTGCAACTCTTTCAATCTTGATATATAAATAAACCCCGGCAACCGTTAACGTTAGCAGTCCAAACGAAAGCCAACCAAAGATCACCGCAATTTTTCCAATGCTAGTAAAAAGTGTTCCGTTTGATTGGTTTACAATTGTACTGGCTGCGGTAGTGCATGCAACATGTTGCCAAAGAACCGATATTAAGATCATAGTTGCTGCTAAATAACCTGTAATCACTGTCAACGTTTTCATCACAGGAGGTGACGGCGAAATAAAGACGAAAATCACAAATGATAGGCCTGCAGAGCATATTCTATTATATTAGGTACATATGACAAGAATTGTTGGCAGATCTTGTACTTACAGCAAGTAAGGAAACATGATTGTATCGTGGAAAACTGCTGCAACATGTAGTACATTAAAGGGGTCATCAGCCGGACTAAGTTGTTCAGCGAGGGAGGTTGCGTTTTGCGAACACAACCAAGATCCGGGTACAGCGTTTATACATAATGCTTGCATAGTGTTAGTCTGATATGTTTATGCTCCACGTCTCGTCTCACCAAAATATCCAACTCGCACTTCAAATGCTGTCTGCAGAGCAATATTTGCCAGCTGGACTCCAGCTTGCTGGTTGATAATTGTAGGATCTACCGGTTGGTACACTGTCCCGTCATTATATCCAATGTTAAGCAAATAAATTTGTGGCAAGAAACTGAATGATGTAGAGCATCCAGCTAGGAGTAGTGCTGTCTTTGTTCAGATAAGCGTAATCACTATCCGACAAGCTTACATGTTATAATTATAACAGATAACAAGAACAGCTGAAATATATGTCGGGGACGAATAAAGGATATGCCTGATGGTCGTCAATTCATGTTTAGCACAATGACGAGTAACATACTTAAAAACTCGATATTAAAGGAAGCCATTCGTAAGTTTCTACAGTTGACTTGTACAAAAAGATGTCAAAAAGAGCACAGCAGAAATGAATCAAATATTGAGCCATGCTATATCGAAATCCGTGCAAGGAGTTTGTTTACATTTTAAGGTTGTCCCAATCTGGTATTCTGTCATTATAGCATCTAGAATCTCATATAGCCTCATTTAGAGCTTGCATTACTACGTACAAACAATTGACTAGTGTACCTTTAAGACCCATGTTAAGGCTAACTATCTGGCACTGAATGCGTATTTTCATCCTCCGCAATGTTAATGGAACTATCCACTGGTCCTTTTGAAGTCTCTGCGTAAAGTGCTATGGACTTCTCCTCATTATATATAATATTTCATCACCCTTCTGCCATGACGAAACGAAAAAACATTCTTCTGTAGTTTTCAAGATATGGACCTGTAAGTCAAGATAATGCCCAGCACTTTGAAGCGATGCCCGTTGTTCAAGAAGGACGTCGAACGGCACTTCCCGAAAGCCGCACATTCGCTAAGGTTTAGTATTCGTACCTTAAACCGGATCACATAGGTTTTGGTCTGAGCCTCGTGCATATGGAAAGTCACGTTAAATTGAATGCAGCTGCACTGGAACTGGCGTCAGAAAATATACATGCGAATATGATCATGTCGATTAACAAGCACGGCTCAATGATAGAAATCAACAAATAAACAGGATACAGGAAGTTTCTTGTCAAATACTCCGCTTCGGACCCAAAGACAAGGAGGTCCCCAATTATCATTCAATGACGTTGAAGCTGTGGATTGATGGTTTTGTGAGAAATCTGACTATGAGTATATATCTCCGCAATCCGCATATATGCAGCACATTGGGTCGGGAAACCTATAGAAAAAAAAAGAAAAGAAGTCAAGTTGAGGAGGATATGAAAGTTATTCTTGATAATATCTCTTTCGATGTTCCTTCTGGCTCGGTCATGGCTATTGTTGGTGGCAGTGGCTCTGGAAAGGTGATATAACCGATTATATATAACAGCTGCAGATCAGCTCCAATTAGACTTCGTCGCTATATGTTATGGCAGCAAGAATGAAAATATCGAGCCTGCAAATAAATGTGCTTGTATTACTAAATGGCCATACCAATATTCATAAAGTGAGTCATGCGTACGTTCTACAGCAAGACGTTTACTGCCAAAACTTACCACTAGAAAAACTTTGTAATATTCTGCAGATTTACGGTTATTAGCAGATACAACCGCATGAAGAAAGAGGACGGTTTGTGGAAGAGGTAATTTTGGAGCTGGGCTTGAAAGAATGTGCGGATACTGTTGTCGGTGGTATGATTGTAAAGGGTTATCTGGAGGTGAGAAGCGGCGGTTGAGTATTAGAGTCCAGCTGCTTTCAAATACATCAGTTCTGTTTCTTAATGAGCCTACAACGAGACTATATGCGTTTTCTGCACAGCTGCTGGTGCAAACGCTTCGAAAACTGGCAAGAAAAAAACTAACTCTAATCACTTTGATACATCAGTCTTGTTCAGACTTTTTCTTTTTGTTTGATTCAAAAATGTTACTTCAAAGAGGCAGCCGGTATATGTTGATCCAATTTCGAGGTCGATATCGTACTTTGAGAGAAGGGGTCATATGGCTCCTACCGACATGAATCCTGCAGACACCATGATTGATTTAGCCACTTACGATTTGTAGTCCGGGAACGGCAAGCTGAGTCTGAGGAGGCGATAGACAGATTTGTCCAAGAATGGCGACGAGTTGAGAAATTTAGGCCAGTTACCCTTTTGCCAGGACCACTTGCATTGCTGAACGCACATGCTCCTTTACTTCGTGAAAGAATAATACTGTCAAAACGAACCACGTTGACAACTGTTAGGGACGAGATGAGTCTACTGGCAATGTTTCTAGAAGTCATCTTGAATGGCACTGTCACTGGCTGGATTATTTTTTGCTTTGGACGGTAGCATCACTGGAATGACATCATGGAAAGGTGCTATCTATGCTGCTACAGCTAGCAAGGAAATCTCATTTTGATGTATAAGGCGTATTGGATTTGTACAACAGATGCCAAAGTTTTTGATCGCGACAGAAACGAAGGCATGTTTAATGCCTGGATTTTAATTTACAGACCGTTGGCTCGTCTAGTCACGGAAGACCTGGCAGTTCGATTTTTGTTTGCGGTATGGTGTTTGGTGGTCACTGAAGGAAAGCGTAACTAATAGCTTAGGTCATTTTTTACTTTATGATTGGTTTCGAACACGACGCTCGAACATTTTTTTTCTGGGTGTGTTGTCGCAGCATTATGCCAGTATTACGCTGGCAATTGCATCTGCGCCCGTTTCCAGAGAATAGAAGTTGGCCGTGCTTGCGGGAAACTCCGTGGTAACGATACAAACCTTATCGTGTGCTTACTTTTTACAAACAGATGCAGCGCCTGTTTATCTAAGATGGATGCGCTGGATAGCTTATCATGCAAGTGACGGCGTTTATACCCCATCGGTCATTACAATTCTAGTTATATGGTTTTTCTGCGTGCGCCTCGACAATTTTTTCTGGATATTTCGGCGACTGTCCGTATGGAGATGAAGGCGATTCGGCCTGCGAGCAATACACTGGTGCATTTCAACTGCGTGCGCTTGGAGTAAAACCAATTTAGATAGCAGTTCTATTGGTTGCGATACTATGCGTCCCAATTGTTCAATATCTCTTTGCTGCATTCATGTTTCACATTAAGCCATGGGACGTTCCTGTGCATCCAATACTTCGATCTCTTCTGCCGGTGAATTGCTGTCGCTAATGTCACCTGCTAATAAGGCCGTTGAAATGAATTTTCATCCGATAGCTGTCTATGTGGACAATGTGTTCTTGAGTTTACAAAAAGTAACTTTGCTTTACGAATAAAGCAGATTAATAGTTTGAAAGAAATCACTGCTTCTTTTGATCTAGGCAAATCAATACTATTTTAGGGCCCAGTGGCTCAGGGAAGAATTCACTATTAAATCTAAGCACAGTCTTTCACCGAAGATCATGTTGTTATAGATGGGCAACGGGTTCGACAAATGTGATGAAATCTATATGTTCATATGTTACTCAAAGGACGATGGCTTGCTCGCAATAATTACTGTTCAAGAGACGCTTTAGTTTGCGGCTGACCTGCGCTTACCAAAGTTTCCTATATTGACACAGAAAAGAGGTGAGGTTGAGGATGTTATTGCCAAAATGGGGTTTATTGTGATTGGTACTGAGTTTTTGAAGAGTATTAGTGGAGTAGAAAGGAGACGGGTATCTTTTAGTGTACACTTGCTCAATGATCCCAAGGTTCTGCTTTTGGATGAGCCTGAGCCTGTCTTTGGGTTGGACAGTTTTACCGCTGCATCTATTCTGACGGTTTTGAAATCTTTAGCAGAAGAAGGTAGAATTGTGATATGCACTATTCATCGGCCACGTTCAGATTTATTTTCATTATTTTCGCAAATATTCTGCTCTTAGCAAAAGGTGGTCGAGTTGGTATACAGCGAGACTGTGAACGAAACCATCAAATCATACTTTCAATCTTGTGGTCTTCCATTCCCACCACTGACAAATGTGGCAGATCATATTTTGCTTGTCGGCGTTGCGGCGCAGATGGCCAAATCTTTTATGGCAATGGATATGAATGTCTCTGTGCAAAGTCCAGTAGGGCTGGGTGCGTTGCAACGAAACATGGCGGGCTTTGCGCAAGTAACTAAGGTGCTACTTAGAAGACAATTGCTCGATACCAAACGGAACTAAGTGGAGCTAATAGTTTGGTTTGCGCGAATCGTTGGCTTAGGTATACAATGGCTTTGTTTTTCTCACCTGTTAAAGATGATTTTGTTGGTATATAAACCAAATTGAGATTTTACAGCAATTTAGCGCAAAGTACTTTGTTGGTATGTTATGCAATGTTGCACTTTATTCTGTAGCGAGAGATATCTTTTACTGCGAACAAGTTGATGGAGTGTACGGTGTGTTGACATTTTTGTTTTACGTATTCTGTGTTACTTGAAATTTTTATTTCGTTATTGTTTGCAGTTTTCGTGGCTTTAGTTACAGGTGTCCTTCGTACGGTTCCAATGTTTTTTGCGGCGGCGTTTGTGTGTTTTGCGACGGCAAACTGCGGTGAGTCTATTGGGATTGCGTTCAACACTGCGTGCAACACTGTGTTCAAGCACGCTGGATTTTTGCTAATATAATTTCTGTTGCGCTTTCTATCAGAAAGCTGATGAGTGATATAATGTCATGCAATATGGTGGGATTTTTGCGTGAGTTTAGCCATATTAATGAGTCGATGTTTCTAAGTTTTTGTTCAATTATGGGTTTGAGGGACTGCAACTTACGTGCAAGTCCGGTCAAGGGGTCAACGGATGTTGTCCGCTTTCGACTGGTGACGAAATTATTGCTGTTTATAGTTTACGGGTTGACAAAGCGTTATATTCAGGCCTTTTACTTTTGAATTTGGTGTACTATAGAGTGCTAGCATCAGTTTTGGTGAAAGAGATGCGGCTGCACCTACAGATTCTCAAGGATAAAGATTGGGTATCAGACTACTTTAGCAAATAGATATATATATATATATGTATATATTAAATTCAGTACAAACCAAAACACCAATGCCCAAATCGCAGAACAAATAAACTAATAACTGAACTTAAAATCAGCTTGCAATCAAAATGAAACTTCTGCAGCGGCATCTTGATTTTGAAGCCTTTTACCTGTTCCTTTCCCATCCAGAATGACCATATGTCTAGCATGAACCGTTTGCTCATGACGATTTCGCAACCACGCAGTCACAAATCTATGAGTGCGGCATTCGCGGGCCCCTTGCCAGCGACAAACAAACTCCCGAACTCCGTGGACCTGTCTGAAATGCCGCGAACAATCATTGTTCCGATGGAATCCAATAATATGCCAGTCACAGTTTTGGTCCGAGCACTTGTATGGTCTCTGTGACAAACTTGCGTCTGGCAGGGTCAGTATATGACGCTTTAGCGAGTCCGCGTCGGAAAAGACGAGGGCGCAATGACGGCATCGGTAGTTCCTGTTATGACCTTGACGTCTAGTAACTGACCGCTCCTCCGCTGAGACAACTCGTGAAGGCTCTGTTTGCTGTGCAGCTACTGTTTCGGGAAGAGAGCTGATCGGTGCCGGTCCTGCCAATTGTACAGAATGTAGTGGTGGCGGCATAACAGTTGGTGAAATCGGAGACAGTTCAGGCAATCCGGTATTAACAGAACTACGCGCAAACTGATCAAATCTAAATTGAAGTTGGCGATGTTTAATGATTTCGGTCGAAGCCATTGGCGAAAGTGTGATAGCAGTAGAAGAAACATCCATAGTTGGCAGGGATTTGGCTCTTAAAACATCCGAATCGACTATATTGTTCAACGACGTCAGATTATATGGTGCAACTATGTACTGAGCTGCTGGAGCAAAGTACGGGTTGTAGTAGTGATGAAAAAGATCGGAGTTTGGTTGATGACTTTGAGAGATTGAAGAAGCAGAGGAGGACTGATCACATTGACTGAACGTATCTTCTGAATATCCTCTTGTGCCCATTTGCTCATTCATTCGCTGATTGACGAGATGATCAAGTTCGTCGATCTCTTCAGTTTGTTGTGGATTATCTGAACAAGCTGATGACGGTGCAGAGTAAAAAGTACCAGGATATAAGCCTGAATGTGGATGATAATCGAATTCTGCCATTGTTATTTGAACAATCGTGTTTATTGGTAAAGTGAGATTTCAATTTGAGAGGTAAAGACGAAGAGACATCGAATGCCGAGAAGGTGCAAATTTGATAACCGCATGCAGAGATAAGAACTTTGAGTGAGACTGCACTCCCGGGTCAGAAGGTCCGTGCTAAACGTTTTCGCCTGTGCTCAAAAGGCGTTCATCAATTGAGATCTCTTAAGGGCAAGGTCCGGGTCTCGGCAATTACATATGTGTTATACCATCTTACTGCTACAGTGTATTACTTACATATGTCTACTATTTTGGATTTATTACATCGACAACTTATAAGTCGCAAGCCACAATCAACAGACCCGGGTTCAAAGTCAAAAATTGTTTGCCAGTGTTCGGAATATTGGCCCGTGCCCTGTCAAGTTGGAAATTAAAAGCACGCAGAATGCTGTGTTACACAATAAATAAACTGATTAATAAAACAACATTAACAACTCACAATTGATCATGAATCTTTTTTGTTAACACCCGCAAGTCGCTTCATCTCGTTCACAAAAGATTCACCCCAGTACGCAGATGTGTACTTGTTAACATATCGAAACAACATCTCGTTATTGGCAACCCGCACCTCTTCTGGCATCGTCATGGCATCGTAGATGGCATCTGCTAGTTCCTCAGTGTTCCATGGATTCACAATAATACTTCCGTTCAATGATTGAGCAGCTCCTGCAAATTCACTCAAAATCATAACTCCGTTCCGCTTTTGCTGACATGCAATGTATTCATACGAAACCAAGTTCATGCCATCTCGAGTACTGCTTACAAGACAAGCATCACTCACGGCATATAATGCAACAAGCTCGTCAAAGTTCACTGACTTGTGCATAAAATGAATTGGCATGAACTCTACTGTCCCGAATCGGCCGTTAATTCGTCCCACAAGCTCGTTTACAACCGCTCTCAAATTCTGATATTCTTCAACATCCTGTCGAGATGGTACTGCTACTTGCACAAGTACAACCTTCCCAATCCACTCTGGATGCTCCGTCAGAAACACTTCAAGAGCATGCAATTTCTGGGGAACACCTTTAATGTAGTCAAGACGATCAACACCGACAATCAATTTAACACCTTCAAACTTGCTCTCAAGCTGGGCAATTCTCTTTTTTACTTTCTCTGTCTTCAATGCTTCAGTGAACTTTTCTGGATCAATACCAATTGGAAAAGTGCCAACCGTGACATTCTTTCCCTTATACTGTACTCCATTTGGACTGGTCGGCAAGCCCAATATTCTGGAGCACGAAGATAAAAAGTGTCTTGCGTAATCATATGTATGGAATCCAACTAAGTCGCACTCTAACACGCCTTCTAAAACCTCTCGACGAACAGGGAGAATACGGTAGATTTCACTTGAGGGAAACGGGGTATGCAAAAAAAATCCAATTCTAACGTCTCTAGCTTTCGTTTCAATTTCTTCTCTAAGCATAGCAGGCAGCAGCATTAAGTGATAGTCGTGCACCCAAACGAGGTCTCCATCAGAAACAACATCTGCAATTGCTCGTGCAAACAACTTATTAGCTTCTCTATAAGCCTCCCACGCCGTCTCATCAAAGTTCATTTCACCTGGGTGATAATGAAACAAAGGCCACAAAATACTGTTGCTGAATCCGTTGTAATGAAGATCAGCCAGTTCATCAGACAGAAACACAGGCACACAACTAAACTCGTCCCTCAATCGCTTCACCATCGCTGGTTTTTCGTCGTCTGGAACTTCCAGTCCTAAATAGTTAGAAACCATTATATATTCAACTTTTAATCTGCATACCAGGCCATCCAAACCAAGTAAAAGTGGTAGATTTTTTCAATCCAGACAGAGCAGACACCAATCCCCCAGACGACATTGAAAACTCATACTTTCCATCGTCTCCGCGTTTAATCGTGATTGGCAAACGATTAGATACTACAAGCAAATTATCTGCACTCATTTTGTCTTTCGGTCTTTCTAAAGTCAGTACGGAGCAGATCAGGCCTCGGATATCACTTAAAGCAAAAAGAGTGAAGTGGACCAGCTCAACAGACGTATCCACGCCGATCGATATGCGGCTTAGTCCTAACCCTGCTTGTTTTTCACTTTCTATGTGAGAACGACAAGACGCGTTTATATACCAGACATATAAAATGGCTGCAGTCAATACTGAACAAGTTGAAAGCGTTTTGTTGGAAGTCTTAAGAAGTTCAAATCTTGATGTTGCTACTCTCAAATCAATTAGAACCGAGGTAGTAAACAAAATTGGTCTTCCTGCGGATTTCTTTAAAGACTCGTATTGGCGCACGCGTTCGTCAGAATTAGCGGACCTGGTTATTGTGAGTTTCAAAGCTTGGTTTCTTTATGCTGTTTATTAATTGATAAGTCTGAATCTGAAAAATTGCGGAAAAAGCTGACAAGTCCAGCAAAGAAAGGAACAAGGCGCAAACTTGAACATAACGCGTCTCCGCCAAAGAAAGGGATTATATCAGTTGAACCAATTGAAAATATTGATCAATCAAATTATTCAGATGTTTCAGATGAAACTCCAAAAACGCAAAAGACAAAGGTCAAACAAGAACTACCCAAAGAAAAGAAATTAAGGTCAAAAGAACGTCGCAAGAGAAGTTCAAAATCAAAGACCCCTGAGGACTCAGTCGAAGCCAAAATAGCATCATTAAAATCATGGGTTGTCAAATGCGGAGTTCGAAAACAGTGGACCCGAGAACTGGCTCCGTTCGAATCAGGAAAGGAGAAAATACAATATCTACAAAACTTGTTGGCTGAGCTAGGAATGGTCCCTCGCTATAGTTTGGGTATGTGTAAATTGAATGACTGTGAGACTGTTACCCATTCAAGTAGAAAAGGCAAAGAAGATCAAGGCCGAGCGAGAATTTGCAGCAGAAGTAGCACAGCTTCAGGCCGACTCTCGAGGCTTGTCCTCAGGTGCCCAGTCTCATTCAGAGACACAAGCAAACTCAAGAAATAATGATAAGCCAAAGCGAGTTGTACGTCATGTTGACGATTTTTATTACTCAAGAATCTAACTAGTTTAGGTTGCAGGTAACTTCAGTATCGACTTCTTAGGCGATCAAAGCGATAGCGATTGAGCTCACAACTCATCCATAACGTTCTTGGCTTCGGATACTAATACGGTTAGAGAATTGTAAGATCGATGACGTTAAGCATATTTACCACTGATACCAGTGTTGTCGGGTTCAACCCAGGTCTTTGAGACTTTACCGTCCTTGACAAGAACTGCGGCACGCTTACTGCGGTGGTTTCCAAAGAACTTGGATGCGTCAAAATCAAGGCCGAAACCAGTAACAAACTTGAGGGTCGGATCAGCAAGATATTTGATCTTGCCCCCAGCAGTGCCAATACTTTTACCCCATGAGTTCATTACAAAAGCGTCATTGCCAGAAATAACGTAGATCCCATTAACATCTTTGGACGCGAATTGGTCTGCTAGTGAAACGTAGCCAGGAACATGTCTAGCAGAGCAGGCAGGTGAGTATGCGCCGGGCACAAACACGAAAATGAACTTTCCCTGCCTTGTTAGGTGATTGTCAAATACATGACCAATTAACTCACAGATTTGGTCAACGCTGCCAAGTTAACTTCATCCCCCGGGGACTGTCCATAGAGAGGCACAGTTGGAACTGCATCTCCGATGGCAATACGGGAAATTGTGGACGTATGGAACATGCGAGCACCGGATCTTCCTGCTCGAAGTCCAGTTTGTGAAAGAAATCTCAATTGCGCTAGCATTTTGTTTTTGTGTGGGAGTGTGGTGAAGGAGGATCACTTGAATTGGGACATCTCCAAGCACCAAATAATGCAGTCAATTTATTCACTCTTACGTTTTATATTAGTGTAGATTGTTACGTCATTTTGTATTTGTTTATAGTATAAAATAGTGTCTGAATTCTCTCTGATCTTTCTAGTTTTTAATAGGTCGTTCAGAAGTAAATGGACCGGTTCAATTAAAGTTGCATTTCGGTCCAATTTTAGGTTCACAATATGTTTTTTTCCCGAGAAAACCTTTTAAAATATCAAGACTGTTAACGACAAAAGGCATAATAACAAAATGCGGCAAAATTTCCTCGGTATGGTCATTTCTCAAGGGAAAATGGCAAAGACAATTAAAGTCCGAGTTCAGATTCCAGTGAAGAAGTCTCGACTGAATGCCGTAAGTACAATTGAACAATTTTGTGTAAATTGAAGTTAACATTTGACGACAGGTTGTTAATAAACGGCATGATTTTCTTGTTCATGATGAAGGAGAGATTTGTCGTGAAGGAGATATTGTCAGAATTGAGTCCACTCGGCCGTTATCTGCTCGGAAGTTCTTTGCTGTTGCTGAGATTAAGAATCCAATTGGTCAAGTGTTCCAAAAGTACTCGAATTTCACTGAACTTGAGGCTAAATACACCAAATATCTGGTTGATAACCAGTTCAGACTGGCGGCAACTGAGCAAGAGTACGATGAATATAGCAAGGCGTTGGATTTGATCAGCCAAAATAAGAAATTGACCCATGGTCAACGGAAGCAAGAGCAGAAGAAGTTGGATCATCAAACAAGGCAGAAGTACGGCAAACGGTGGATTATATTTCGCGAGGATGGTATGCCGCTGTATTTTCATCGGCTGAAACTAGACGAGAAACTTGACGACGATTTCTACAAATTATATCACAGGAAAGAAGTTTTGAATCAAGAAGCAGAACGCACTGCTACTATGATGGCAATTACAAACAAGCTTGGAAAGGCCATTGATACTAACGAGTTTTGGTCAGATTATAGAGCATACCAGTTATTATATCATTTAGGAGACGACAAGGTTGCAGACAGCAGTTTCCTCAACTCGCTTTCACAAGAGCTAGGAGCAAAGTACAAGTTGCAGTCATGGCCACCTAATGTTAGTCTCCTCAGCACGTCTCTGCAAACAAGAGCACAGAAATTCAGCGAAGAAGCTCGCAGGCTAAGAGAGTAGGAACTTGGTGATTGGGGTAGACTGTTTTTATTGTACATATACGACTACGAAAGAAGATACAAGCATGTTGTAAATAGTCTTGCATTACATGTACACGTAATATCTGGCGAAACGTAAGAGCTATTACTGTACATATACGGCAATGAGAAAGAAACATAAACATAATGTCAATCTTACTGTATATGTTGCATGTACGCGTTAGATTCTAGACAATAAGACACGGGAAATCAAAATGCAGATTAGAAACCAATTTTGCGACTCATATTATACAAAATGGACCAAAGCGCAGACAGCTACTACCAGCTTCTGTATAAGTAAAACTTTGCCATTTCATAGCCAGTCCATGAAATGGCAGTGCTGGGCATGTTTGAAACAATTCTTGGTCGGAGGCCACGCATGAAACCTTTTAGTCCTTCTCGCCGGTATATAACTCTTGAGGCGTCAACAAGTGAATTTGTGTTTCTAATTTCAGGGTCGCTCGAAGAGCCCTTTGTCTGCAGAAATGTCTTGATGACGTCCATGGGTGTTGTAGCAGCGGCCGCGACGGCACCAGCTAGCCCTCCAGCGATGCAATGTGTCAAAGGGTCGTATTTTCGTTGTGGGTTCAAAAACTTAGAAAGGGCTTCGTATGTTGTGAAATTGAGTGCCGTGAGAGGAATGTTCATGAACAATGTAGTGGGATATGAAATATAAAATGCCGAAAAGCCTTCGGTTCGATAGATACTTGTGGCGCAAGCAGCGATGTTTGGATATAAATGGCCTGCGAGCTGCATTCGCTGTTTAATGACATCGAAAGGGTTCATGAGGGCATCTGATGCAATTGTAGCACAGGCGCCTGCAAGCGATGTTGCGATTGGATGATATCCTGTGCCTTCGTTTCCACCGAACTGCTGCTTTGTGTGTTCATATACAGAGAAATAGACGGCATGTGCCGGGCCTGCACCAATAGCAACTGATGTGATACCTCTCCAGAGAGCACGAGCGCCTTCAGTTGCGGATATCCTTGAGATTGCATTTGAAATTCCAGAATAACTAACGCCTCCTTTACTGACAATTTGCATTCGAGTCTAACTAGTTAGTATCTGGCCAATGTACGCATTATTGGCCATACCTTTATGGCGTCCACCGGATACATAACAGTATGTTCCTATGAACATTAGAAAATATTCAAGTTGAAATAATTAAATATTATAGTACCATAATACCAGCAAATGCTCCCGCCATTAAATTTGAGGCCAATGATGTATTTTTTGGCAATGCTTCATAATCAAACTCTTCTTCATCCTCTTCGATAATAGTCGGTGGATTTTTTTCTGTTTGCAACATTTGTGAGGACGGAGATTGTGAGACTACAACAGCGGCAGCAGCAGCAGCAGCAGCGACTCCAACAGAGGAATTGGTTGCGATTGAAGAAGACTTCATACGACGGTGAGTCTAAAGTGTGTAAATGATATTTCTTCCGGCCCGGTCTCGATTGAGTAAGAATACAAAGAGATATCCGGATGGAGCCCTAAACAGTCAAATAACTTTTATTTCCTCAAAAAGAAACTTGGAATAATCTAAATTGACAATTTGTGCAATCAAAAAATATGAAAAAGTCAAAGAAATGGACTAGTCCCATCAGGTATGCTGTAGGGTTAGGATATTTTTTGAGTTGTTTTCTCAGGGGTTTGGTGTCTATTGTGGAAGGGCGGTTTATAGTTCATGATGGAATTTTATAGATTATCTTGGGTTTTATTCTTTTATTGTTTCTTACATGTAGCGCAATTGTGTAAAGAAAATTGAAAAGAAAAACACTGTTTAATCGTTTGTTGTAAAGTTACCTTTTTTTTTTTTCCTTGAAAGCATATAAGTTTATATTGATGTTCTACGAACAACTGCTCTGTTTACGAGAGTATACTTATGTGCAATGCCCCAAAGCGATATAGATCTAGCAGCGCGGACAAGGCGACCTGTCAATGAGCAACCCGCGGAGTTTGACGTTCAGACTCTCATGTCTTTCAAGTCTCCGGAGCCTTGCGAACAGTTTCCCGCAGCTTCCGAGACAGATTACAAGACCCGACAAGATCCCGCGAAGATCGCTGCATTTTCTGCAATTCCCCCGGCCTACGTTCGATTCATTTGCGTTCAAGAGGAAAGAGGTAACTTCACAACAAACAATTAAACAGTGTCTTTCTTTTCAATTTTCTTTACACAATTGCGCTACATGTAAGAAACAATAAAAGAATAAAACCCAAGATAATCTATAAAATTCCATCATAAAGAACTATATAAACCGCCCTTCCACAATAGACACTAAACCCCTGAGAAAACAACTCAAAAATTACCCTAATCCTATGCATGTTGAATGACGAACGCTATCGTTAAGCTCTTCTCACTCTTACTTGTTTCATGTATACGCGATAGAAAATCTATAGTCCTACTCCTTTATAATAATTTGCTGAATAGTAATATTTGCGGTGTAGTAGTGCTGAATAAGTGCACGAAGCAAATTTCCATATAATGACTACTACGTTTGCAGTCTTTAAAATATTACCACCTAAACAGCACATTATCACTATACCGCGTATGTCAGCCACCTACAAACGTGTACCAATTACGAAGGCACAGAGAGTCACTCTACGTCTCCATCCTCGTCAAAACCTTCTCTGCCGTCAAGATCAGCTAGTTGAATGGTTTCAGCAAGAGTCGGAAGTCAAAATATCACAAGCAACAGTGTCAACTATCAGCAAAGTACAGTAGTTTAGAAGAGGAGGGACAGTGTGGAAACAGCAAGAGAGCATGCTCTGAGGCCTGGACTGATTTTGGATCAGCCTTGTTTACCTGGCATAAACGTATGGAAGTAGATGTACCAATGTCTACAGAGCTTCTTCAGCAAGCAGCAAAGACACTGTGGCATCGTTTACCAGCTTATTAATGCATGGAGCTGCCCATGTTTAGCAGTGGCTGGGTTGATAGGTTCAAGAAACGTCGTGTCATCAAACAACGAGTCCGCCATGGTGAGGCTGGTGACCTTGGTGAGGATACAGCTGCTGCTCAGCTAGTAACTTTACAATGTTATCACTTAGGTCTATACTAACCACTTCTATCTAGGAAGCTATTCAGAGCATCTGTACCCGATACCCAATGTAATGAGACTGGCCTGTTTTGGAAAGCTACACCAGATAGAGGTCTTGCTACTCAAAACATTAGTGGTACAAAGAGCAGAAAGCAAGGATTGCAGCTCATTTCTGTTGAATGCTGATGATAGTGACAAGTTGTCTGTCTGGTTCATTGGCAAGAACCAGAGACCAAGAGCACTTGCAGTATCAAACATACAGCTCCACTGCCTTAACTGCATCTTGAAAATACAATGGGACAGCATGGATTACTACAGAGATAATGGCTGAATGGCTATTATGGTTCAACCACTACGATAGCCGTAGAGTGCTATTGCTAATGGATAACTTCAGCGTTCATGCTATTGCTTTGCAGCATTTACAAGCAGTCCAACCAGAGGGTATTAGCAATCTCTGTGTGGCCGATCTACCACCAAATGCCACTACAAAGTACCAGTCTCTGGGCCAGGGCATCATCATGACATTCAAGAGTCACTGTAGGAGACACTGGCTCCAATATATGGTTGATGAAATGGAGTGTGGCCATCAATCAATGAGGACTATGAATGTGATGAAGGCTATTAGGTGGTCTATTGAGGCCTGGAAGCATATTAGTGCTTCTACAATTGCAAACTGCTGGAGACATTCGACTCTTTTTTTACAACCAGTAGTACCAGCAATCCCTGCTAATGCTGATAGAGAACAGCAGCTAGTAGTACAAGAGATTAGACAGCTTTTGAACAGCTTGGAACA
This sequence comes from Lipomyces arxii, assembly GCF_038497795.1. NCBI lineage: Eukaryota > Fungi > Ascomycota > Lipomycetes > Lipomycetales > Lipomycetaceae > Lipomyces > Lipomyces arxii. Next base: position 33,071 of record NW_027117737.1, read on the forward strand.
GAAGCGAGGTATTCAAAGAACTATGGCTATTGAAACCTATCTTAATCCTCCAGCTAAGGCTGTGGTTGACATAGATGAGGATGTAACAGTTGAGATCGTGGCTCAATTTGAGCCGTGGGAGGACCATGAGTCAGATGAGGACCTTGAAATCATCCCAAAGGTTATTACAGCACAAGCTGTTCCATATGGAACAGCTAGATCTGTATATGGATCTGCAGGAAGAGCCTTGGCAGCATCAAAGAGAAGTGAAGAGAATGCTGAATAGCTATAGACTAGGCCTACAGAGATACCAGCAAGAGTCACTCTGGCAGACTATGATTAGTAGCTTCTTCACATGAATAGACGACTACCTTCACCCTATAACGTCTGCCAGGAGGCTGTCAAGACCCTCGAATCTCGTACCTCGATATAGTAATGGGATAATTCTCAGGACGAAGTATTACTATAGCGGGGTGGGACAAATTGTCATCTTTATTCTTGCCTAACACAAACAGTAGTACGAAACCCCTCAATCTACAAGCGTAAAACGCGTTCAAAGGAAGAAAGTAGAACAGAGGTTCTACGTTCATTTCGCAACAGTAATCTTAGGCTATTCGCTCGCTATTTTGACCAAAGTAAATAAGTTATAGCAAGAAGTGAGCCTACTGTTGCCAATCGGAAACTTTTTTTTTTTTTTTTTTTTTTTTTTGATTTCTTGTAGATCAATCAAAGAAAAAGGACGTTAATTGAACAAAAAACTAAGGGTCATCGACGGAAAAAGTGAACTGTATCGGGCAACAGAAGAATCACGAGGCTTACAGATATAACATTTCAGAAGCTTACGCTAAATACTGTTTTACACACTTGATACCCACTATCGACTGACCAACAGACTCAAGAACACTGCTTTTGGATTTCGTAGGTAAGTTGAAGTTGTATGAAGTTTAAGATCTTCAGTATTGCTAACCGATTCACGTTTTGCAAAAATCGTTGGAACAAAAAAGCGCCCATTTATCCTTGCTCTTGTCAATCAAGGATACTGGCCACACACTTGTCATAGATCTGGTGTTGCATTCTCAATCAAGATGTTTATTATGCAATACTTTTGCCGAGAAGATTTTTCTCACATGGCTTTCTTACTGACATGAGGAAACAACTGACAAAGAAGTATCTATTCAACAGTCGGCGGTATTTGGTTGGGCCATTTTGCGACGCTTACATTCATTGGCTTAGTATTGAAGGGATGTTTCAGCAAAGGTGTGAATGTGACATATCTTGTGATCATTTTAGTAAGAGTAACGTTCTGTTCAGTGGTATCAAAGCTTATAATTAGGTCTTGGCATACTCGGTAGTAATTGCCCGGCTTGTTTCTACATTCGTCAGCCAGAAGACAGAAGTTTCTCTCTGCAGTTACCAGTGGAAGTCGATGGTGACAGTCATTAGATTATGAGTCTTTTCAAAGAACAAAGTAAGTAATTACCTTGTTGAGATTTGAGATGAGTTTTAACAGAATTGTCTTCTGTTGAGTTGAGTTTTTTTTTTTTAAGTATTAACTAGAATAGTTATTCGAAGAGGGCTAAGTGGGCATTGCTCTACTTATTTAACTACGGTACGTATTACGAACATTGCAATCCCACGAACTAACCACATCCTTCTCACTTCTAATTTTACTTTCATTTTACGTTACAGTATCATATGCAAATGTGTGTTTCAAGATTCACTTACTACTCTGCTTCTGTATAATACTTCCGCTGACTAGTCTGATGTATCTTGTTCTTACAATAGAGTTTCTTTCTCACACATTGTAACTATATGATAGTTAACATGAACTCGTTCTCGTATTATAAAGACCGTTCTTAGCTTAGCGTAGTTTGTAAATTGAAATTCAATTTATTCTGACTGAGAGTTTACCCTACTAATTCTAGGCAGACTAGAGTTCATTGTCATAGCTCCAGTCCCGAAGAATCAAGTAAGCACGCGATCATTTATTAGTTTTAGATACACCCAACGGCTGTTCTAACAACTTAACAATGGTAGCGCTTGTCGTGAACGCGTGACGGTCCATTCCATGTCACGTTATAGTCAGTACTACTTACTAATGCTTATATAGTCATAACGTAGCGTGTATATTATAGAGGAGTTGAACGTATGTTTGTTTGTTGCACTTTGTATTGTTACATATGTCATTTCTCAAAACTTTACTACATTCAGGGTTAATTGAAATTAGACTTTCGCTTATTTAGAGTTGGGACATCCACACTTGCCATTAAGCTTTAAAGTGTCTTGTCCGGTTTCTTTGTAGCTGAAATCGCTTAAGATTTGATTAGAATATATATATATATATAGTTAGGGAGTTGTATATATATATATATATATATACATGTATAAATATAGTTAGAGGGTTATTACATAGTATTATATTTATTTTAGTTTACTGTAGATGAGCAGTATTATGAAGAGTGCAAAACAGACACTTTACTACAGAATACAGAAACATAGTAGTCAGTAGAACGAGAAATATTACGCATATTCCAACACTATTGAGAAGTATAGTGTAGTATTTGACGATGAGAAGTTTGTCTCGATTAGTCTAAAGCCAAATAAACCAGACATTAACGCTCTTATAAAATTTGAAGCTGACAACAATGCTCTTGGATTCAACAGTCTGACAGACTTGTGGTATTTGTCTAAGGATTGCGGAGAACTTCCAGAGCTACGACTAAGGCGGATTTCTGATGAAAGTCTTAGAGAGGTGATAGGGGCGTCTTTTGCTTTTGACGCGATATAAAATGAACTTCGCATTATCGAAATTGAGATGGCCAACATTACCCGTCTGCAAACTTTTATGCTCAACGCATCTTCTTGCAACATCGTTCAAGATTGCCAAATACGGAAGAATGCGAAGTTGCTGGCAAATTGTGTGAACGACTACAAAGGTATGATTCATAATTTTAAGATTCTACAAGCCAACTTGAAGACAATTTAAATTTCTCCCAAGACAAAACCAGTGATTGGGCTGATCTGTTGGCAGAAGCATATGAACTCATTTCAAACTACCGTCAAGGTCAGACAGCTGTACAGCGGAATGTTGAAGACGATTGTGCTGTTGACAGTGACGGCAACGTGGATGAGCCATGCGCAGATGACACAGTGGGTGCTGAAATCGGCGCTGCTGATAAGGAAGACTGTTAATCAGGTACTTTAATGCATATTGCTAACTTAGATAGCGCAACTTCTAAAGCTTCAGATGATGAATCCAATTGAATTTTTCAATAGTTATAGTTTTTTTGAATAATATAATTTTAATATATTTATAGACCCAAAATATTTGTGCTACTAAATTACACTACCCACAGATCTTTGATTTTTCAAATCTTTTGAATATATTTATGTCGTATCAAATGGGCCTAAATCAACAAATCAACAAATCAAGCAAAAAGGAAAAACCGAAAGTTTCCCATGCAATCAGATTTTAATATTACTTATTTGCGAACATTCGACGCCATGTCCACTAAAAGACAAACATCATTTATGTATCAAATTGTACAGTAGTGCGAATAAGACTGACCAAGCCGGAGCTACATAGCCTAACGGACATGTGGCAGCTTTTACAGAGAAATATTGTAGAATGGATCCCGAAATACGCCAAACAAATGATCAGATAAATCCGCTATATTCTGTAACTGGTAAAATTGATACGCAATATCGCCACAGGTGTGACATTTTGTTATAATAATGACCTCTCATTAACCACCAAATATGTCGCTGTCTCTGATTTTCAACGCTAGAAATCTAAGTAGTCCTGCTCCAGTCTTACTTCATATCGGAGTTATATTGGTAACAACAAATAGTAGGAACATTTTGTCCAATTTGCGACGACTCGATTAAAAATTTTAAGGAAAGATATTGTAAGAGACGTGTCGTGACGCTCTTATACGTTTGTAGGAAAGATGTGTAAACTGCTTATATTGAAAGTAACTCGTAGACCTAGGTGAACAATGACTCCTCACTGTAAT
>NW_027117738.1:0-30196 GCF_038497795.1 Lipomyces arxii
TATTAACCCGGTAATGCCAGTCCAGATGCGCATCGCGGAAACTGCGCTCTCGCGGTGTGTCTGCGAATCTGCGACCGCACGTACTGCACTTCAGAGGAAGCGAGTCGTATAACAGTCCTACAAGATTGGGATGTGGTCTATCAATTAGCTTAGTCACATGAAAGTTTTGCAATTCTACGTACCGTTGTATAAACAAGTTTGAAACTTCAACTTCTGCAATCATCAACTTTGAAAATGCACCGGTGACTTCAGACCCTCCAGTTGGCTGCGCAGATATCAAATTGGCTGATAGTAAACTTGCAAAGAGCGCAGACGAGTCTCCAGGCACTGGCACAGCCTGTGGTACCCTTGGCATTGCAAACATCGGCGGTTGTGCGGGCTTCGGCTGCGAGAGCGACTGCACTACAGAAGCCAGTAACTCAGGAGTAAGATTGGACGGATTCAGTGGTTGTCCGTAGAAAGACTGGGACGTTGATGCACTCCATGGCTGCCGCCCAGTATCTTGAACCCACGGTCGTTTGGCTGGCACCTGCCCAAGATCCTGAACGTCTGCTTTTCGCTTATTATGATATCGCTGAAGATCTAATGACAGCGCGTCTAGTTTCGATTTTATGGTACTGAGCTGTGCAGGCGGGAATTGAGATGGTAGGAGAATGGAATGCAGCTGCACCAGCGCAGACAGCTGTTTGTTTCCGTCCGCGTCTGACGGATTCTCAGCCAGTTTTTCATTTGTCAACTGAATCAGTGTTGAGATCTCGCTCAACAAACCTTCCTTAGTAGCGAGAAGTGTACTGAATGCGTTACTCACTACCGGAACAGGTTTGGGGGCCGTATATGGTATGCGAACAGGTGTGATGACAGGAATGCTAACTGCAGGTGTACTTCGGTCCACATACTCTCTGGCTTCACCAGATGCCCCATTAGACACAACCCCGGTCACTGGAGTCGCAGGATTATGTAGATGTGCTTGTTGCTGAGAAGGTGTTGGCTTGCTATTGCCATAGCTCGGACTATATCGCCCTCGGTCTTGATGTTGTATTTGCATGATTGTGCTGTGTGCTTTGTTCAGAAAGCTTTCAATCTTTCGCAGAGGCTCGTTTGAAAACAAACTCTGTCCAGTCGCAGGCAAAGGCATTTTCCAGGTCTGAAAAAGCTCATGCATTTTTTTCCGGATATCATCATTCACAAGTGTGTAAGCATCAGCGAATGTTCGGTACAGGTTTCTGCCAAAAAGCAACGTATATGGACTTCCTACATTCTTGCATATTGAATCAAGCAGATATAGAGCAGGAAGTTTAGATGCTGGCGCACACTTTATATAGTTAGTAAAAGCTCATATAATCTTTAAAAGCCGACGAAGCCACTAAGAATCTATGTCTATAGACTACATTACAACCGCAATTTAACCGTTACTAAACCATCGTTTATGGCTGTATACAAATTTACGCAAACAACCGCCCCCTTCAATCGCCACACGTCATTCAAACTAGTATCAACCTTGACTTGGGGGGTGTACCACCGCTTCGTCGATCTTCATGAAAATGCCACTTACTTTGATAATATGCTCTTCAATCACACGTGTAATCACTTCGGCGGCCTGTATATTCTCTTGAGCAATTGTGGTCAAAGTCGTAATTAAAGGTCTTGAATTGAAAGTCAACTCTTCGAGAGACATCATGTAGTCCTGGCCAAAGGCCTCCATCTTCTCTCTCAAAGCCGTGTTTTGAATATCGTATTACACAGAGTAATTCCAGAAAAAAATGCAGAATTCACAGAAGAACAAACATATAAGGAGCAAATATCCTATAGTAGATTCGACCCTACTTGAACTTATCGGATCGAAATCCAAGTAATCTTTACTCAATATTATTAATATATAAAATCCTTTTTCAGCAATTCGGCTACTCGATCAAGCCCTTAACCTCCCTATGCACAACAAAATCCAATCAAATTTGATCGATTTGAACTTTATCGATCAATCTCCAAACTGCAGATCACCGAATCAGAGATGAAACCAGATTTTGAGAGTTGACAGAAAGATAAATCTAACTAGCAAATGTTCAAACTCAAAAAATTTGTTCCAAAAACGCAAATCCAGTAGAACTGCCGTCTACCTTATAAATGGATGACTAGTGGTTAGCTCAGAGGATTGAAAGAGTCGCGAAGTAATTCAAGTGGCGTAATCGTAATGTAGACGTACTGTTTGAGTAGTTTTTGTAAATACGGCATAAATACATAAACACATGCATAATCAACTTTTACGGGCTAATGTACGGTTCCTGTCTGTTTATTACTGTACAAGAATCCTATCAATATGATATATAAATTCAAATAAGTAACCGGAATAAATAAACAAGCACGAGACTACCAAACTTCCCATTTCTGGCCTCCAAGTCCAAGAACACGGTTGAACAATTCGTCCCTGGCATCAAGAGCGGTGAACACTAACTTGGCTCCATTCTTGTCAAAAATCTGTAATGAATCTCTGATATTGCTTTGCAGTGCCCAAGTTACAAGCATTTCGCTTTTCCAACCTAGTCCTCCGTCTTTCTTCATCTCTCTAATGCTCGAGATAGGCATTCTGAAAATCTCTTTCGGTCCTCGCGTCAAGCTGCAATGTACGAAACCTAGTTCCGGCACGGTCGCATCTGTAATAAATATAAAGCCTCGCTTACCGTCATGCCGTGCATGAAACTGAGTAGGACCAGTCAATGGAATACTATGTGGGTTTGGAATTATGCCTAATCTGCCCCTTGCATTTGTAGACATGCCAATCTTTGCCGATGCATGGTCAATTGCTAACGCTGTCTTCACAGATATCTTTGCCGCACTGCGTATTCCTTCAATAAACGCCTTCCTCTTAGACGTCGGTAAAGGCTGATCTCTGCGTTCTATTATAGACTGTATGGGACCCTGCGCATCTTTAATTTCATTATCGGACGCCGGTAAGCAACTCTCGGCATTGTCAATGTACATAGCTGGCTTGTCAGGAGGCGCATCAGACTTTCTAGGCTGCGGTGGTAATGGCGTGCGTGCAAGTTCTCCAGCTCGAAGAAGTGTAACGGTTATTTGAGCATTTGTTGGAACGCCTTTCAGAATGGTGCTGCAAGATGTTTTAGACAGATGACTACACTCAAAATTCATACTTACTTTCGTAATTGCAAATAGTACATCCAGTTTGGATACTGAGTATTCAGCCATTTAAAACTTTGCTGTAAAACAGGATCACCAAAGAATAAAAATCCTCCAATAAATGTCGCACTTTTAACGATCATGTAAGGCGTAACTTTGAGAGTTACTAGAAAAAGTACCCCCAAAAGGCTTAGTAATCTTATTCGAGCCATTCGACAGGGAAAGTGAGGTCGTGGGAATATCAAGCTAAATTATGTTAATAATAGTTACAATGTTTATGTCCGACTGACTTATGAAATCGTTCCCAAGTATCCGCAGCATCCGAGATGATATGCACAGCTGGCCGAATCTGAGTCCACAACGCCTCCTCCATCGGTTTCTTCGTCTTGTCTTGTGGATCAGATCCTAGCACCTGCTGCTGTCCATTTTTAGGCATGGTTTCCTCACTGCACGAGGTAACTGCAGCCAATCCCATGTTTGCAGTACCAATATCGTGATTGATAGTTTCTTCATCTTGATCATTAGAATCAACTCGCTGGTGGTTGTCTCCTGTGGCACTACTCAAAGCAATAGAAGCCAGACCCGAAGTTAAATTTCGAGCTTCTTTCTCGGTTGCTTCGCCCATGAAATTTTCAGGAGCACCCGTAAGACTGCCAGTACTCCCAAGAACACCTGCAGGAGGTGATTTTACACCCCCAGAACTATCTGTCATGTTGACTGGCGCTGGCGGCAACAAGAGAGTGCGAGATGGAGGATATGTAAGCAGCAAGATAACAAGACCCATAAACATCGGCATCAATAAATCATTAATCCAGCCAACAGAGTATGCCTACAAACTCATTAAACTGGCGAAGCATGAACATATGAGTTGCATACCGTTAGAAACACAAGAGTACGTCTCCCTTCTTTCCAGGACCGTATCCTGACAATATGCATTGCAAAAGTAGCAACTCCAACCAAAGCGGTGACATAGAGTCTCTCAACTACCGTTCGAAGTTTATTAGGTGATCCAAATTCTTCTCCATCTGCAGTGTTAAGGTCAATGCCATCGGAATTGGTGTGCTCAATTTGTTTTACATGATAAATCTGTTGATTGAATCTGCGCACCATCATCCATAGATCGTCATTAGAGATCCCTTTAATTACTTCTTCCGTCTTCTCAGGTGATGACTCTTTCCAACCGGCATCAATGATATTCTCATCCTTCACCAACGGCGCATCTTTGTTGGTAACAAAGCTAGATGAAAGCTTTTCAGCGGTGACTTGAATGTCTGAAGAGTCTTCTTTTGCTATTACTGTACTCCCTCTTTCTGACTGTAAATCGTCAACCAATTGACATTCTTGCATCACTACTTCACTGATTTCTTTGTCTCCTGCTGCCATTTTGTAATCACTTGCAGAAATAGGGCGTAAGACTTCAATTAAGCCAGAACAGGCAATCTCAATTAGATGCGTTTATTTATGAAATTCTGCAAAAAGCTAAAAAATAATCGAATCGTAGGTATTCAGTCTGTTGTATACTAATCTGATAGCTGCTACGAGCAGCTACGATCTGCGCCATGAGGACGATCAATACACGTAATTCCCTCCGCTCCTTCCACCGCCAATTGAGCCGCTGTACGCATATCAACTGATAAGCTACAAAGCATATGACTCGCCATTCTACATTTTGTCAATTTTGACAAATTCTGCACAGATTTCAACTAATTTTGTGTAAGAAGGGAACGAAGCTACGTTTATGACGTCAAAGCTGTCGTCAAAAGTTTTTGATCAATTTTGAGAACTTTTACGGCCATCATTAGGCATAAAAGTCAAAACTGGAAGCTTTACTTGAAACTACCAAGCGTACTCTATACCATCAAAATTGAATAACAAAGACATCAACATTTTTACTGCTCATCAACTGTATTGAGTCGAACAGAGCTCGTCAGCTCTGCAACCAAAGCTCCTTAACTTAAAGCTTTTCTGCTGATGTTTATTCTTATTTTGGATCAAATTGCACAATATACAGCACCAATTAATACACGTAGACACGCCGTCTTCAGCTGAAATTACCAGGTTTTAAATAAGGTTTAATTACTGCCTCTGCTAAAAGCAGAACATCGTCTTGCTAACAGCCAGTACATCAAATGCTTCAGCACGATGATCTGGAATTGTGCAAAATATGCTTTTCATCAACAGAAAGTATTGTAAGTATTTTGGCCAAGACAGTATAGCTTTTAATCTTGCAAGTCAAAAAGTTATCCGAGGCACGATTGCTTTATTGGTCGGATTGTCTGTGACCGCCTTAGTAGTTGCATCTTTTAGTCTGCAATCTAGCCCAATACCAAACTCGGTTGATGCCCAGAAGGTAAAGGCTCTACTGGGACTAAAAGGAAGCACTAAGTGCGAATTTCTGCATGCTACGAATGACGACGCTGAACGATTTAACGCTACAAACTCGTTTAGCAATGGCACTTATGCTAATGGGTACGAGACTTCATACATTCCGGGCGCTGAGGATGTGGTGTTAATGATCAAATCTGGAGCAACTGTACTATGGCAAAGACTTCCAATTCATTTGGCAACTACACTTCCTCAAGTACCGCATTTCTACATATACTCGGACGCTCCGGATGTAATTGCCGGCATACCAGTTATTGATATTTTATCTCACACGAGCAAAAAATTGCGTCAGTCGGATGACTTCAGAATGTACAAACAGCAGGAAGAACTTTTGAGCGAGCACTCGAACATTGAGCTGTATGACTCACGTGCACATATCGAAGGTGCATGGAATCTTGACAAATTTAAAAATATCCCAATGATAGCACATGCATATAACGAGCATCCTACAGCAAAGTGGTATATATTCATGGATGCAGACAGTTATATACTCTGGCCAAATATGATACGATGGCTTCAAAAATTGAACCACAAGGATAAACTGTACATTGGATCAGTGGCAATCTACTTAAAGAATCACGAACGTTTTGCTCATGGTGGGTCTGGTGTGATAATGTCGAGTGGATTACTTTCACAGACGTTTGGAAAAGAACCTGAGTTAGCTCAGCAGTATGAAGATTATACTAAAGAAAATTGCTGTGGAGATCATATTTTGGCACATGCCTTTTTGGATCGTGACGTCGCGGTTATATCTGCTGATGGAAAAGTTCAAGGTGAACCTCCTGAGTCTATGTGGTTCAATAGTGGCAATTGGTGTCATGAAGTGATGACATTCCACCATCTGACTGTTCACGGTGTTGAACGACTATACGAGTTCGAAAAAGAGTTTTATTACAACACACCTATCCTCTATAAAGATGTGTACCGGAAATTCGTCATGCCGTATCTCGACCCAAAAGGACGTAAGAATTGGGACAATCTTGCTGACACTCGCCAATATTCCGCCGACCGAGAGAAAGACACCAATAACCCGACCGAGACAGCTTACGAGTCCGCAGAAAATTGCGCTCAGAAGTGCGACGAGTGGAGTTCTTGTCTTCAATATCGATACAAGCCGGGATACTGTGGAATATCAGATAGCGTCAGGATAGGCGCAAAAGATACTTCAGACAATGTCCCCTATACGTCAGCTTGGCTAATTGAACGAATACGAAATTTGCGCAACTCAAAGAGCTGTGATGAAATTGGTCACGGCGTAGAGGAAGGTTCGGCATTTTCCGATGGTTGATGCGATGATATAGTCACCGATAAATAGTTTATACAGAAGTGAAATGCTTTTAACGTGGTGGATAATGGCGCGGAACAAAATTTCCACCAAACATCATCATCATCTCTGTCATACCATGACACCACCAAATCGCGTTCAAACTGGCGAAAAAGAAGGCATCATTGCGCTCTCAGTGTTTGCATACCGTTCTGATCAATTTAAAAGTATGTCTACAGCTACAAAGGCCTTCAAGGTTCCAAAGACCACCCTCTTCCATAGAATCAAAGGAAGACCTTCTAGGGAGGGCTACGTACCAAACAATAAGAAACTCATTAAGATTGAAGAGGATGTGCTTATTAGGGACATATTGCAACTAGAATCACATAGTCTTTCGTCTTCTTTCTTTCTTGTAAGAGATGTGACAGACAGTGTCTCCGGAGCAAGAGGTGAAATCAAAGCTGTAATGAAGGCTATGTGATGATCGAAAGGCAATCCAAGACTGATTTACATTGTTTGACGATACAATCAAGAAGTACGGCATCCTTCCTCAGTTTACTTATAACTTTGAGACTGGATTGCAAATGGGACTAAACAGTGTTTCTATGGTTGTAACAGCTACAGACAGACAAGGGAGGCTAAAGCAGACTAAACCAACGAATAGTCAATGGGTCACATTAATTCAAAGCGCTTGCACAGATGGCTCTACTACTCCACCTTTCCAAATTTTCCAAATAAAACAGCTCAGTCATACATGGTTCAATCTAGGTCTTCCTTCAACATGCACATTTGCAGTCAGTCTAGATGGCTGGACTACTAATGAGCTTGGCCTTCAATGTATACAATATTTTGAGAAGCATACAAAGTCTAAGACGATTGGCAGCAAAAGCTTCTTATCCTTGACAACTTTGGGAGCCATACAACACCTGAGTGTCGAGCCTTCTGTACAACCAAAGACATTATTCTATACTTCACACCTTTTTCAACCACTAGACGTTAGCGGCTTTGGTTTTTTGAAACAGACCCATTCGGAGCAGAACAAGGAACTAGATATTTCATATCGCGAGGGAAGACTTTCTAGCCTCGTTTCATACAGCTTTTCTCGAATCATTTACCGAGAGCTATATCCTAAGAGACTTTGGAGGGTCTGGTCTACATTCTTTAAATTCAGATACTGTTCTATCACAACTAGAACCAGTACCAAGGTCTCCTAGTCCTGATCTCCCCTGTTTTTCATAAGGATCTAGGCAGGCGAAAACACCTTGTAATTCTCAAGATATAGAGAAAAAGGCTACATTGAAGAAATAAGATTTGAGAGGCACCAGAGCTACTTGCCAACTTCTATCCATGAAGTTAGCCATTTTTCCAAGGGAGCACAACTTCTAGCTTCCTCAACTGCTCTTATGCAGTTACAGATCACTGCACTTCAGGAGTCAAATGCAGCTTCGCACGAACGTAGAAAGAGGGAGAATAAGAGGGTTTACATAAATCACGCTTTATCAGTTACTGAAGGTCAATATCCAGCAAGGCTTTGTTCAAGCTCAGGTGAGGGAGGAGGCACAGAGGCCGAAGAGAAGACCAAAGACATGTAGCAAATGTAATAAACAATGCCATAAAAAGGAACCTGTACAATAGATAGGGTAGATGTTGTTATATAAGCCATATTAATTTTAAGTCATTTGATTAAGTAGTTGCTGAGATATTAAGAATTATATGTTACTGACTTGAAAATTTAGTTCCACGCCGCCCTTATCCACTACGTTATCATAAGATTATTAAAGGATGATATGTACAAAAAGTGTATATTAGGTCATGCGGCGTGGTTGGGAGTAAACAATTTTTTTCGAATTCTGTGGCTTTGCAAGCAGAAAATTTGTTCGCAGCATTTTAGTTGAATAGATGGCTTCAGAAGGGATAAAGACTACCGGAAAGGATGTAGAAAAGTCCGCTTCTTTGGAATCCAAGCTGGCAAGAATCAGACAGCATCGAACGTCGAAACTTCCTCATCAAAAGCAGGTTAGTTAACTAATACTATGCTGGACCATACGCTGACAAGATCCAGCTAGCTACTATTCTAGACGCTATTGAGCAGACACTCAAAGAGGAGGAAACTGAACTAACGCCATCTGCATATGTTGTAGCTTTACTTTCCCTTCTCGGCCAGGATTTAACAGACATAGAGTTGACAAAGGAAGATGTTGCGTCTTCATCGATTTACTTACTCGACTCTATTATTCCTCATGTATCGCAGCCATTACTTCGTGAAAAGTCGGGTCCACTTTTGAGCTATTTGAATCCGTTGTTAGAACAGCCCGATGTCACGTCTGGTCTTCTAAGATCTACAATTGGCTGCTTGGAAACGATTTTGACAGCACAAGCAGCAGCGGCATGGTCTCAGCACACTTCCGACACAGACTTTAGATTGGAATTGCGCAAACTGCTTGAGTTTTGCGTGGACGATAGACCAAAAGTACGGAAGCGTGCGCAAGAAGCAGTCACTGCGATCCTTGACAATCCCCCAGATAAGCTCACGTCACACCCGGCCTTAAACATGTGTTCAGATCTGACCATGAGCGCTGTTACAACTCAATTTAAGCTGTTTTCGGAGAAGCATAACAAACGAATTAAGACAGATGGCAAAGACACGACGGAAAAGAAGGTTATCTTTTCGTTACAGCTTATCCGTTCGATTGCGATGTGTGAATCTGGATGGCCACACAACAAAGTCGAAGCTTTGTGCAATAATCTATTCACTGTTTCTAGGTCGCAAGCCGAGCACTTGGTAGTTTCAGCACTGGACGTGTTCCAGGCCATGTTTACCACAAGCGACGACCGTACGCACGCGGTTGACTCAATCGATAGTGCGAATTTCTTGAGCATCGTTCAGTCAATTTTGAATCTTTGCCCAAGCGAAACGGATCAGCAACTTGCACCTCCGTGGATTGCAATCGTTATTCAGAGTTTTTCTGCTTACACCCAAATTGACAGTGAGACTGCTTTTGCAAAGCTGCCAGAGATTTTTGAGATTCTCGTTTCATTTTTACAGTCTGGATTATTAAGCAACATTTCGGCTTCGGCTTCGCAAGGTTTAGTCGCACTTGCTTCCACCTGTATACCTGTGGAACTATTACTTGAAAAGCCAATGAAGGCGGCTACAGAAAAATCATTAACAAAGATTTCGTCGCTGGCGGCGTCGTTACTCAGTGTCAAGTACCAGGCTGTATGGAAGGACATCATGCAGTTTTTTGTTGCATTGTTTGATGCCTTTGGAACCTTTTCTGATCCGTACTTGTTGGAGTCGTTAAAGACCATCAGCAAGTTGCGAAACGTAGAGCAGTTTGAAGGTATTGCTGAGGTTGATCAAGTAATTGCAGCAGCAATCAGATCGCTTGGACCGGAGAAGATTTTGAACTTACTGCCATTGAATTTGGACAATCATGGGTAGGTTTGGATGCAGCTTTGAATGTAAGTATATCTGATTTTATTATAGTCCCACTAGTCCTGGACGTGCATATTTGCTGCCGTTATTACGTGACAACACTATGAATGCAACACTTGCTCATTTCATGAACGAGATGGTCCCGCTTGGTGAAACACTTTTGAAAAAAGCACAAGACGCGACTGACAACGGCAAAGGACTCGATGCAAAGATTTGTGAAACATTGTTCAAGCAGATCTGGTCTCTTTTTCCACGGTATTGCGATCTTCCTACAGATCTACGGCTGTCATTGAGTCAAAAAAATGCTGAGCGGATTGCCAATGTACTGTATGAAAGCATCGAGCTTCGTGCCCCTGTTTGCAAGGGTTTGCGGATTTTGGTTGAAAGTCATCAAATTTATCTTGACAGGGAATCTGAAAACTTCGACCCAGTTTTGGAGTCCAAGATTAGCAGAGAGGATGCGGCAATTAATCTCAATTTTTTAGGATCGATTGCGTCAAAGTTCTTAGTTGTGTTTTTCAATATTTTTAACCAGACTGCTGCTGATAGTCGACTTTACCTTTTGGAAACTATCTCTGCGTTTCTGTCAATCACACCTAAGGAGGCAGGTGATGCTATCTTTTCATTAAGCTATACTAATATGACTAGGATATCACTGTGACTTTTGAAAAGGTGTCTGCAATGGTAAAGTCTTCGCTTCCTCTATCAGGTGAAGGATTAGTAAGTCAGACAATGATGGACCTCGTCATTGCTATGATTCCGTATCTGCCTAAATTGCTTTATAACGACGTCAAGCAAATTGTTTTCGCATCGCTCACCAGTAGCGACTACCAGATTCAACGGCGAAGCTATCGTGCAGTAAGCAAGATGGCTTTATCTGAAAATGGTGATGAGTACATCCTAGCGAACATTGGCGAATTTGAAAAGGCTTTACTCGGAGCGGCTTTGGCGGTCAAGCCTCCGGCACGTAATGTATGACATGATCGCGTTCTGTACAGACCATTGCTGATAATTTTAGACTCGACTGACTGCTTTGATTGATATAGTTCAGCTGTTGCCATCGTCTGCTCTGCATTTGATTACCGCAATTGTTCCTGAAGCTGTCATTGGTGTAAAGGAGCTGAATGAGAAGACACGGGAGGCGGCGTATCAGTTGTTGATTGCGATGGGTGACAAGATGGCTGGCGGTGGTACTGTGTCAATGCAGCTTGTTGCAGATGTTGAAGATACTGTGCCCATGGTCGAAGCTTCGATCGAGGAGTACTTTACTATGGTGTCTGCAGGTATGGCTGGAACGACACCACATATGATCAGTGCGACTATTTCTGCATTGAGTCATTTGTTGTTTCAATACCGAAGTAAGTATTATTTTCGCTGGATTTACAAAACGCTAATGATAGACATCATTCGCAAAAACGTTATGGAAGAGTTAGTTGAGACTGTGAACTTGTTCTTAACGTCACATAACCGAGAGATTGTGAAAGCATCGCTTGGGTTTGTCAAGGTTACAGTCACATGTCTTCCGGCTGAGATTGTGCAGCCCCGTTTGGCGGCGATTGTGCCAAATATTGTGGAATGGGCGCATGAGCACCACGCGCGGTTTAAACTAAAGGTCAAACATCTGATTGAGCGGCTGATCCGGCGGTTTGGCGCACAAGAGATTGAAAAAGTGTTTCCTGAGAGCGACAAGAAACTGTTTACCAACATTCGCAAGATCAAGGAGCGCTCTCGAAGAAAGAAATTAAACGTTGAGAAGGATATTGCGGATACCGAGGAGGGGCATAGGAGCCACAGAAAGCAGCCGCATATGTCCGAATACGAAGCCGCGTTGTACGACTCCAGTAGTGAAGACGATGATGCCGGGTCAGACGAGGACACGAAGTCTGCTGTACGAGGACGTCGGATGAAGAAGAGCGCACACGAGGCGTACATTGTTAACGACGAAGACAACGAACCGCTTGACTTGTTGAACAACGTGGCACTCGCAAAGGTGACATCCTCCAAGCCCACATTGCGGGGCAAACCTAAGAGTCGGCAGAACAAGATGACAAAGGACAACGAAGGCAAGTTCATTGTGTCTGAAGAAAACACGAAGCCGGCTAAAGACACCGACGAGGACATGATCAACAAACTGGCCGCTAAAGCTGCCCAAGCGAGCTCTGTGAACGCGTATGTCGACGCCGTAAAGAACGGCCCTGTGCGAGGCCAGCGGAACAGACTGAAGTATAAGAACAAACGGGAACATGACGATGGAAGTGATGAGGAGATGAAACGGGCCAAGCCGGCACGTAGACGTGCAAGATTTTAAATGTAGTCCATGAAGTGCATATTGACATTAAGCCCCATTGAATGCGGCCGCCCACGAATGTGTTAGCAGGTAAAAAAATTTGAGTTGTAATATTTGTGATCATAAAATGATTTGTAGATGACATAAGTTCTTTCTCAGAATGATTGTAGTCAGCTGAAAACGTACTCTAAAACAAAATCTACGCCCAAATGTTCCACAAAATTACAGCAGGAGTCGAAGGCTGCATCTACATGCGTCCGATTACTACTCAGGGTGGCGTATTATACTATACCGTGCGCTAGGGTAGAATAGTAAATACAAAACCGTGTAATAAAGGTTATATACAGAAAGCTAATATGCGTAATCCATAACAAAAACAAATTGCTCATAGGCTCTCAACCCTGCTCAACCAATTGATGACCATCATTGCTTGCACGAGACTGACTTCCTGGCCGTACATTGTGCCGTCGTATGAGTCTGCCTGGATAGTGAGGTTAAACATGTTGAGCACGTCAAATCCGCGATCGCGTGCTCGCTTGGAAAGCTCGACAGTATAGTGATGCAGAGCGTTGTTTCCTTGCTCGATGATTGCACCCGGCGGTTTCAGGTGACCGGCTGCAGTCGGACCGAGCCATAAGAATGGGCGGTGATTTGGATTGGGTTCTCGCCGCTCAACCTGTCTCAGAATTGAGTCCATGACCTTGGTAGTCTTGTCCCAATTAAAGCCATGGGCCAGACCTTGCTGAAGAATGACAGGCACTGGCTTTGCAGTTTTGTGGTACGTGGTCAAGATGTCATCAATATCTTCCAATGTTCCAGCGGCAACTGGCTCAGAGTTCACAGTTACCAAGCCGTGAAAAACTCGATTGCAGGAGTAGGGAGCGCCAATTTTGTTTGCGTCATCTTTTGCGTCCAGTATTTCAGTTGAATCAACAATGAAATGATCACCGATACCAGCACCGCCTCCACCGCACTGTGAATTTGTGTATTGGGATTCGCATCTGCAGCGTTGACGCAACTGCTCGTTCAGTTCCCAGTTCTTAAGACCACCCCAAGCAATGTTTTTTCTTAAAAGCGAGTTAAACGCGGCGTAAAGATGTGTAGTCATTCGCTGTTCACCAACAAACAAAACAGCATCGAACCGATCGAGAATCATGCAGATTTCTTCCGGGTTAAACCAGCGATACTCGCAATCCCGTGGCTGATATGCCGAGTTGAATCCGATCCGCCCACCTTCTGAAAATGCCGACAGCAGTTTTTCTTTGTTTGCACAGTATGGTCTCATGAGTGATCCGTCACTGTTCATGAAAGGATTGTAAATTGAAGTTGATTTAAGGCCACACTCACTGGAACCGTAGAAATCTCTAAAATAGTCTTCACTCCATACTTTGAAACCGTCTCTTCCAGGAACGGCTGTCTCGATCTTTTGTTGTAATGCCTGACGGGCCCTTGCTTTTGCGTCTGAAGGCGACATATCCGAAGAGCCGAATAACGACGTAATAAAATGAAAAAGTGACCAACAGATGAGAGCAATTGCCGACACACGATAGACCGTATTTGGTAGCGCTATTGAGCCAAAAGCAACTCCAGACTTTGCCATTTTGATAATTGCAATTATATAATCAAAATATTGTATAGTTACAGCAAAATAGCAATGACATATACTTTTTAAATAAAATGAAATTAAGTAGATATATTGAAGATTTACTTAGAGAGAAAGAGAGAGAGAAATGATCTAAACGAAGGAATGGATGAAGACGCCAATTTAAGGTTGATGTGCGGCGTGCAAATACAATCAACTGCGGCTGCGCTTTCCTCATTTAGTGCCATGTATGATACGTGTTTACGGTATAAATGCGTATCTTAGTTATGCTATATAGTTAAGCGAGTCTGTTCGAGGCTATTGATAAAGGCCTTAAAGACATTCTATAAGCAATAAAATGAGCTCAAAAACATGGGATTATATTGCAAAGATTGTTATGATTGGAGATTCGTGAGTATTCAATTAGTTCTTACGTACAATTTACTTATGACAACAATTAGTGCGTGTGGAAAGTCATCTCTAACAGTGCGGTTAACAGATAATACATTTAGTGATACTCACGATGTCACTATTGCTGCAGAAATTGGATCAAAGATTGTACCTGTAGATGACAGCATCTTTATCAAACTACAAATATGGGACACAGCAGGACAAGAGCATTACAGAGCAGTTACTCGGTCATACTTTAGAAATGCTACAGGATGTTTATTAGTATACGATGTAACCAGACGAGAGACGTTTAATCATGTTCAAGAATGGCTAGCTGATTTACGGGCACAAGCTGACCCGGAGATTTGTGTTTTGCTGGTCGGAAACAAGTGTGATCTTAGTGATACTCAACGTCAAGTCTCTGTGCAGGAAGCACGAGAATGGGCTGCTGCAAATGGACTAATGGACTTTGTCGAGACAAGTGCAAAGACCGGTGACAGAGTAGAAGAAGCATATCTTCAAGTCGCAAGAGAAATATATTATAAAATTAAAGGAGGCAAATTCGACATCAACGACAGAGTAAGATGTATCATACTTTTGAATGTGTATTTACTAACACTCTGTCAGACTCATGGCATTAAAATCAACAATACAAAATACGGTAGTCAGACTGTCGGCATTAATTTGGAGTCAAAATCTCATGGAGATTTAAAGGTGAAAGGAAAGTGCTGTTAGTCATTTGTTTTGATTCTTTTGGCCTATCAATTTCTTTGGTACATGTAATTTAGTTCAATATAGCAAATCTAGAATTCATTCGTAACCAACTTGCCAGGCCAATGAGAGAACTTTGATAAAAATGCACTGATTTCCACAGGATCATGCCATATCACTTTGACAACGTCTTTGTTTTTATCTAGTAAGTCTCTTGCGGTCTGCCAACTAAACCTGACTATTTCACTCCATCCAAATACGGGGTGTATATTGGACTTGATCCACGTGGATGTCCTTGCGTCTACACTTGTTAGTTGACTTCGGAAGATCCATTGAACATACCTGAAGGATATCCGCTCCCCCAAGTGCCGCCACTTTCGTCCAATCGCATTAATGAAAAGTCTCGAGTAACTTTAGCACAAATACTAGCAACACTAACAATTGGAAAAAGCGAGTCCGCTTTCTTTGTAACTGTAACCTTAGTAGTAGGAAACTGTCTCTGCAGTTTCGCCTGATACGATTGTGGAGATCCGACCGTGTCAACGTATATCTCATTCACATTCACTCCTGAATCCAACACTCCTCGTATTAAAGCTATTGTGGCATCATGTGCTTGCTCATTCAAGTTCGTCACTCGACTTTTCAACCGTAGCATTTCACTTGAGATGTCTCTCGCAGTCATGATCCTGGTCGACCATCCCACGTTCCGAAACAGCTCATCTTCTTCACATTCAACGTTGCAAACCTGTTTAAACAGCCGAACCCGGGTCTCGTGCGTCAAGGTCTTTGAGTCGGCAAATCCAAGCAGTTTCAGATTAGCCGAATATGATTTTAAACAGTAACTTAACGCATAAACCATCGATCCTATATATTAGCTCATTGTACACCTATTAACATATACTACCTAAAACTGGACCTCTTCCGGCTTCATCAACACCTAAAATGCATGGTTCCCCGCTGTGAAAATCTTTAGGCACAGGAGAATGAAATGTGCTCGATATTCCGCTATATTCCACATCAATTCCTGCTGGTGCAAAACCATTCAGTTCAGTATTTAAAGCTTCCTCATCCTCCTGTGTGTCCTCTTCAAATGACTCTATTTGCACTTTTTCTGCCATTTGTTTACGCTCAAAATTCATTTATACGCGTCTTATTAAGTATTGAGTTGCATAAAACTTTAATTAAAGTTCACGCGATCACAACATAACGCCGCTCATCAAAACAAACCCTGATCGCATCTCATCTCGAACGCTGGACTAGAACACAAACATTGCTGTTTTTCAACCACACACAACAGCAATGGCGACATTCAACACAAATCGTGGCGGTCATCGCGTCTCGAGCTTTGCCGAGCTCGGCGTTGCCGGCCGGTAAGTACTGTTTGCTTGAAATCGACATATATCTAGATTACTGACAGTTTCAGCAAAACAGGTATTCGAGCACCAGAGACTGCAGTTCGCGATTCGTTTGGAATGGAAGACGTCGATGCCTTTTTTTCGCCTGAGCCACCAGCTGCCACAGCTGCCCCGTTAACGTTTCATGACGACAATGTCGATGAATTGAGCAGTTCACCGCCGTTGTCAACGAAAGTACAGCCAAAGGACGTGCATGCGGTTCTGCCACGCGCTACGCCAAAGAAAACGAATATTGGCTCCCCTGCCAGACGAACAGACACGGATCTTCGAGCGTCACCAACTAGAATGGCGAGATATTCACAGTCTCCCACTGAGGCTTTAGTACGGCCTACTAGTTCTAAACAGCAGATTATCAAATCTGTTAGCAACTTATTCAGTCAGAAAGAAAACATTGTGCCGGCAAAAGATAAGTTAGCTGAGAAAGCAAACCAGGTTGAAAAGATTATTTCTCCTGTTAGAGGCACATTAACGCCTGTTGCATTTGATAATACGGCATTGGATGATACGCCTTTATTTTTTCATCGAAGCAGCGATGAATCTGACGACGCACAAGTGAATAGTTCGTCAAAGTCAGGAAAATCTCAATTGCCTGGGCGAAGTATGGAAGACGACACTCGCTTGAACTCAAGAACCAAGAAACAACCGACTAAACTTGTTAGCTCGGACAGTGCGTCTGGAAGTGAAAGCGAAGAAGAGGCGTATGTGCCAGCGACATTAAACAAGAAGGTTGTGTCCAAGCAGGCAGTACTATCAAGTGAGTCGGGCAGTGACAGCGAGGAAGAAGCAAAGGTTCGCACCAAACCCAGAGTGATTACCGCCAAAAAAGCTGGGCCTAAGCGGACCGTTCAAACAGAGTCGGAGTTTAGCGACAACGGGTCTGAGTCAGTACCTGCTAAGGCTCGTGGAGTAGCAAAGCGAACAGGCAGATATGATCAAGGCAAGGCGAAACCTGCTAAGATTGTCGAACATGTAGAAGAAGAATCGGATTCGAGTGAAAGTGGAGTCGAAGCAGCATTTGCAGACATTCAATCTGCGAAGCTTACTGCAAACAAGAAGGTGCAGAAAGCCACTGCTGAGCCAAAAACAGCAGTAAAGGTAAAGCCTGCGGCTAAACCCATTATGGAAACTCAAACTGTACCGGTGCAAGCGTCCCAGTCTAAGCGACAGGTTATTAAACCACCGACTCAAGGCGACGGCGACGGGCGTCGGTCCAAACGGGTGAAAGTCAAGCCATTGGCATTTTGGAGGAATGAGCGAATTGTGTATAGTCTTGGCGACCGAGAAGGTGGAGAAGGAGTGCCTCAGATTAAAGAGATTGTGCTGATAGACTCACCTGTGCCCAAGCCTGCTGGTCGGACGTCCAGTGTCAGATCTTCGACAAGACAACACAACAAACGTGGGAGAGAAGAGGATGATGAGACTGAGCAGTCTGTTGAAGTATATGGGGATATTGTGGACTATGTGACCGGAAAGCGGACAAATCAACGTGAGTTTTCAATTGGAGTACGTGCTGTGTGCTGATGAATAGTTCTTGCGGTGTCGGGAAAGAAGATTCCATTTCGAAAAACGCCAAACCCATCTGTGACTATTGCCACTACGTTCAAGGACGACAAGGAGTTCATTGCGTCCGGGATGCTTTTACTTAACGCAGGCGGTGAGAAAGAGGTCAAGTTTTCAAAGCACAATGCGTTTGCGTTTTGTATGATTTCTGGTTCTGTCGAGGCCATGATTGAGGAGTCTAAATTTGAGATGCACAGAGGTGGACATTGGATTGTTCCTAGAGGTGAGAGATTTACCAGGTACAAGGATATCACTAACAGGACCAGGAAGTTTGTATGGTATGCGAAACATTGGCAATGACGAGGCAAGGATATTTTATACCCAGGCGACGGATACGCTTTATAATGCAGCGATGGAAGAAGAGCAGCAGAATTAAGTCGAATACTAGGATTTGTAGTTTAATGATTTGTATAAAATTATAACTCTTCATCTTCACTGAGGAATTCATCAATTGCAGGAAAATCACCGACTTGAACCTTGTCTGCTTTTAGAAAAGATCCGTGATTTGGTTTGGATTGGAAGTACCGGTTGCCTTTAATCGAACCATCATTTTTACCAACAGGTTCATCGAACTCGACGCCGACCCAAAGTAAATCATTGCCAGGCAGGTCACGAACTTTTCCTACAAACTTGACCAGGCCGCGTCGTTCAAACGGTTCCGAGACCAAACACCGTTGTCCGGCTTGGATCCCCGTTGAGTCAACCGTTTTACTTTCTTTCGCCCTTTCCGCCGACATCCCAAACCTGCCTAAATTATTACGTTTTTTCCACGCCAGCACGGTATCTGTCCGTTTTTCATATTCTTCCAGTGACAATTCAAACTTGTCAACTTCCGACACGTCGGTGTAGTTTTCCCATACATGGGGCGGCCGGGTATCCTCGACATGCAGCCTCGCGTACGGCACAATCCGGTCAGCAAACATCCCGACATTAGCGTCATTGTCAGAGTACCCCGCCGGTGCGACAATTATTACCGGGTCCTCTGCCTCAGACACATAGAGCTGAAGTTTCTGGGCTGATGAAGGGATGCCTGTAATTTGCTCGAGTCTAGTCTTAAAATGGGAAATCGACCAGTCGTACGATATCCGGCGTTCTGACGTTGTATTTGCCGACGTCACAATCACAGACACGTCCATTGTTGTTTACAGAACATACGTGGACGCGTCCAAATTTTACAGTGTAAGCACCAGGGGTTTGTAATATACAATACCCTTGCTTACACTCGTTGGGACTTTGGGTTTGAAGTTTGCATAAATTTTTTGATCAAAATTGTACAAAATTCAAAGTAAAAGTGGTTTTGAGTAGAAAATAGTGAAAAATGACGACGAAAACACAGACTCGCCTACAGTCGGATTTACTAAAGAGATTAGCAGCGAATGGTAAGTGTTTGTATGTCGTTAATGAGCTGGTCTGACAGTATAGACCGACCGACACGAGAAAAAGGACTTGACAGTTTAAGCACGTTGTTATCTCAGCCAGAAAAGCTGGATAACTTGGACATGTTAAAGATTTGGAAGGGACTGTATTATTGTATGCAGACTTGTTGCTGTGTTTAGGTGTCTAATAGTATAGGCATGTGGATGGCAGACAGACCGAAAGTACAAGAAAGCATCGCGACTAAACTCGGGCAACTGGTCGAGTCTGTGGACGAAATCAATTTGATGTCATTTATTGAAGCGTTTTGGATCACAATTTGTCGTGACTGGCGGTCAATTGACGTGTTACGGTATTTGCATTGACTTCATACTGTGACATGGCTAATGAGTAGGGTTGATAAGTACTATTTACTCATAAGAAGAGTGGTTTACTATACATTCAAGCGATTATACACTCAAGACTGGACTGGACTAGAGGCATACACTGTCATTCTGAGTGAGTACCCACTTAACTTTACTGATTTAAAAATCCCAGACGCAATTAAGTACCACATCATCGACATTTACATTGACGAACTTGAGAAAGCAATCGAGGGCGTAGAGGAAACGTTGCCAATATCTGAACTCATGAAGCCGTTTGACACGACACTCACAAAGTCACACAATAAAACAGTCAAGAAACGCGTTAAGGAGGAGCTTTTGACTGACGAACGTTTAAAAAAGTGGACAATTTAATACAAATATTCATATTACTCTCTTTATAATCACCCACCAGTTATCTCTTTCGTAGCCTCCTTTGATAACTATTCCACCAGCAGATTCAACATCGCTCTCGATCTCGCCTTGTTTGTACAGATGATAATATCGTTGATAAACCATATTCGACCCCGCAAGCACCCACGGCACCAACACGTCTTGGTCATCACCTTCTTTCCATCCGCGTTTCGAACGTTCCTGCTCCAAAGCCCAGACGTAAACTAATGCCGTGCCTGTATTGCTCAACGCACTTAAAATGCTTCGAACAGCTCCAATTCGTCGTTCCGGCGTACTGAAATGATGCACCACAGCAATCGAAATCGCAAAATCAAATCGTTCTCGAGCGTACGCTGACTCGATCCCGTCCGCAATTCCAACATCCGCATACCGTGTTCTCTTAACGTCTTTTTCCTTCTCCGCTAGTTTTACCAGTTTCGCACTACGGTCCGTTGCGACAATAAACACATCAGGGTTAACGTCTACATACTTGCCGTTCCCACATCCAACGTCAATCCCTACTGACCCGGGTGCCAACGACGTCAGGTACTCCTTTACGATCGGCCATGGCTTGTACCTTGTCTGTGAGAAATGAGTCGCAATCTCGTCATAGACTTTGTGCACCTTGTCAAATTCTTCTTGTTCTGCCTCGGCCATCGCGCATCGAGAAAAAGTTGCGCCTCACATTTACTCATAAATTTTACTCAAAATAATACGGACAAGCTCAGAGTGTGACTAACTTATTATTGCAATCAAATTATTACATTCACGGAAATACCCTGAAATCACAATAACACGCGTTTAAAAAAACTTGCTGTCCTCGTATCCAGGAGGCTTGCCATCCCGTACAATCTTGCCCTTGTCATCAAAGTACGAATTCTCGTCGGATATACCAATCACACCAACAGTATCCTCGACCTCTGTCGTTGACCAGCCGTACTTGTCCTTCGGGATCCACAAAAAAGGTGCTTCGGACGAAACCGCAGGTGCAAAGTATGCGCTGCGTTCTTCTTCAGCACTGTACTCCGGCGTGACCCAGTCCGGAACCATGGTGGCCTTCATCTCAAGATACGAAGAGTGAATGTCCGGTCGTAAGAATCTCCAGATAGGCTGCGAGTACTTGGCCTTCATTCGACATGCTTCGTATTGAGCATGTGCCTCGATATCGTCGGTGCCTTCAGACTTTTCCGTATACGTAGGCTCAGCCAATGTCGGTGTGTTGTGCGATCCAGTTGGGGTAGATCGGTCCTGGCCAAACGCATGTGCACGCTCCATCTCAACTGACTTTGGCAACGCGTGCAGCATAGGCACGACCGCGTTCTGAAGCGTAATTTGGAAAAACGCAGTGACTGCGAGCATGATCGCCATCAGCACAATGCAAGCCCAGTTCTTGCCAACCGCAAATAATCCAATCATGCACACCTCCGCCAAATATAATCCTGTCAACGTCTGCCATAACGCACGAGGGTACGCCAATCCAGTCAGATCGACGGTCGGTCTGTAGACGTACATCAAATTGTACTGGAACGCAATATAAACGCAGATAAAGCAAATTGCTCCAAACAACAGGATCAAAGGCGCAATGAGCGAGTACGTGACTGCGATGACTGCCAGGTTAGTGTACACAGGAAACACGGTGCCCCAGCCCAATGAAGTTAAGTTAGACCAACGAGCAAACATCTTGCGGGGTGTGCTATCTAAAAGCCTGCTCATGACTTTGAATAGAATAAGACCGACGAGCTGCAGAAACAAGCCACCACCGATCGAGAAACCTTGAAGGAGCAAGTACGAGATGAAAAAGTTGCTGGCCTTGGGCAAGTTGTTTGCCAGAAGCGGCATGGCTGAAGTAGGATTGGTCACAATCTGGGTCACCACAGACGCCGCAGCAGACGAGATCGTGGTGACCAGAAACACCTGGATAACTTGGAACGCAAAATATGAGTTCTGCACGTGCAGCTCGACTAAACTGTACGACGGCTTGCCAGACAGTCTGCCGCACAGTCTGAGGATGATTGGCAGCATCGCCATGAGAATGGCCAACAAGATGGTGGGCAGCAACGCAGTGACCAAACCAAACAAGGCATGCGGCATATTCAGAATAAATCTTAAGAAATGAACTTTATCTGTCAAATACGTGATGTTGGAAATTGCACCAACAGCAGCAACCGGAATGGCCCAGAAAATCACCAAGACGCAAATAAACGCGGTCGTAGCATATACACGGATCAGACGCTCCCACCAGAAAAGTCGAAGATTGCTCCAGATAATGTCATCTGGACGAATGCCAATGTATCTTGGCGCCATATGAAGTGGCAGATGATGCGCAAGCAACTGATACGCATCAAATGCGGCTTCAGGAGTGATGAATTCGATAAACACAGAGTTGAGTTGCTTTGCAGAATCAGCATCGTCTTGCATTTCCCTGATCTCAGGATTAAGCTCTGCCAGTTGCGATCGGTTGTAATTGATGGTGTCAACCTTCTTGCCAATCAGCGGTTTCAACTTATGAGACGGTCTGCTCTTGACGTGATCTGTGATGGATTCGCCAATCTTCTCGCCATTCTTCTTATCAGACTTAATTTTTGATTTCACAGCACCTTTCAGCAATTTGATCTCGGCAGCTTCAAGCTGCAGTGCGATCTTGTCACGCTTATTGATTTTTTTTGTCAAATCGGCATAATTCCTGTTGATCCATACGTTTCTGGCGTCTGGGAACAAACTCAACAGCGTTCTCTCGTTCAAAAAACTATCAGGCACGGTCTGGAACAACACGGTTCTAAACGAAGGTCTGTTCCAGTACGCGGGCGACGTGAGGACTGCTTGTCTGACTGAGATGAAGTAGATAAACTCACGATAAATCAAAAACAGAATGAACCCGAAATAAATCCATCCTAAAAATACATGCGCGTAGTATCGCTTCTGGTTCACAACATTAGAAAACGCGAGTATGTCAAGACCTTTCTGACCCGCACCACCTGTCGCGTTGACAGGGAGCAAAATCGGGAACAAAATGATGATTCCAGCACACATAACAAAGATGATCAGCTTAAGATATCGCAAAAAAAAGTACCCATCTAGACCGGTTTGTTTGAGGACATACACGTCCGGGGTTCTGAGCAATTCAGGCAGCCATAAAAAAAAACCTTTTGCCAGCGGTTTCGTCCGTTGCCTATAACTACTTAGCAATCACCACCAAGCAATCAATTCCACGTGTACTCTTCAGGTATAGATTCCAAAAAAGTCTTTGGTTGATAAATTCTCTTTGCAAATGGTCTCAGAGAAAGAAAAGCTCCGACAAATACTAAGAAAATGACTCCGTTCAAAACCAGCGCTGACACGAAAGACGACGTGGACGAAGAAGCTGTTGTATCTGCCATTTCGTTCTTTTCTTGCTTTACTTGCTTTACTTTTCGACTGCAAAATCGTGAGGAAGTGACAAAAGTCGAGATATTTATTGTGATTAGATGAGATGCCGTGCCTGTACTATTCTGGTGCATAACCACCGAATATGCTGTCAGCCCCCAGTACTAATCACCTAACTAGCGTCGGTATTTGTACACCGAAACACTGTAAAGTTTCGCCAGATGCAGATCAGCTGCATGACGCTAAACTCAAATGTCACTAATTGATCTGCGCAAAGCTTTGCGCTAACTTGATTTGATTATGGCAACGGCGATGACATATAGTAACACCGTTTTATGGCAGTGGTGGCTAATGTAGCTTCCATTTATGTTCGATGCACATAAAACGCTTGAGCACAGCCACAACGGCACTGAAAACGAAGTACGGCAGTGTGTGCTTGGTCTATACTATGTGCTAAAAATAATAAATACAAACGTTGAGAAATCTTCTTCATAGCAAAAGTTTATTTAAAAGCGAATGAAAACAGGTTATCAAGCCTACTAAGCCCCGGCATCGGAATGTATTTGGCACATTAAAACAATTCTATTATACAAAATCTGTCAAAGCTTAAACTTCTCATTTTTCGCCGTAATGCACCAATTGTTTCATTTATGTTTATCTGCGACTTGATGATCGACGCGTTATCGTACGTCACTTCATCGCCAAACTACTCTACCAAAGTAAAAAAGTTAATTTAATTGCACAAATGTTCTTCCAAAACGAATATCAAATATACAAATACGCATCGTCAATTCGAAAAACAAAGTCCTATACGCGCCACCTATCCTAGGTCCTCATCAATTTCATGAAACTTAAAAGCAAAAAAACAAAAACACGTAGTCAATTCCATCTATTCCAATCCGCCAAATTGGGCATCAGCTTTTCGACAATGCCCACCGTGACTTCCGGCTTGGTCAATCGCAAACGCAATAAACGACGCGTCAACAATCATCGACAGACTGCCTTCGGTCGCTCCCAACACGACCCAGCCAATGGCACCGCCCATCATGCCAACAATGTACCCGTAAAGACTACCGCCATTGACGTCCTGCGCCGCATGGACCCACGCTCCAAACCCGAGCGCAAGTGCGGTCACCGCCCGGGCAGACGATAACATCATCTTCGCGAGCCTGTACGCGGTCCATGAACTTCGGAAAGATCCGTGAGGCCCCAAGTCAACAAATCTCAAGTTTGCAATACCGTGTGACGACGGTACTAGCGACTGTATTGTCATGCCAGCATAACACAGCGTCAGCGGGTTAGTCAACGTCGACAGTGGGCCTGGAATAACATTAAACATGAGCATCTGCACCAGTGCGATCACGCGTCGCGGCAACAGCAACAACGGCATCCGAATCAGCAGCGCAATAAATGACGAGAAACAGACTGTACCAGGGAATACGGTGCCGGTCTGTTGCAACGCGGCAGAAAGTATTTCCATTGACGGAACTTGAGGAAGCTCATCCCGATGAAAATACCACTGCGAAACTGTGATCGAGGTCGCCATGCGCTGGACGCCTGAAAACACCCCCCATGACCATAAGTACATCAAAATGTACCATGCCCCAAGCACCCACGAGTTGCGGTCAAGAATCCAAGTCGCAATCCCGGTCTTTCCAACCACAACCGTGCCTTTCAAGAAAACTCGCGCAAACATGCCAAACCACACCCAAGTAAACGTCACAAATGATACGAGTGTACCCAAGCTTAGCACTATCAACGACGGGTTTTCGCTCAAAATCTTGCACGCGAGCTGCACAATCCCAACTGCGCGACCTAACACGTTCCGACTTCGTGCAACAATCCATACCCACACAACAGCAGAAACAGCTGGTATCATGCTGGTCCAGCGCATAGCCTTGTCCTGCGCTGTGTTACCACCCCAGTTGTCTCGATAAGACATAATAAGTGGATAGATTGTCAATCCGCACAATGCAAATGGTATTGATACAACCAACACGTACAATGCCGGTCGGACGCATATTCTAAGCAAAAGAAACCAGACAGCCGAGATCAGGATAGCAAACAACGTTTCCAATCCCAGAGTTGACATTGATCCTTCGACTACAGTATAAATGCTGTCCGTCAAAGAGATTGAAGCGGTTACGTCTGTTTCGAGCCAAACCAGAAGAGACGTCGCAAACAAACAGCACATCGACATCATGTATAACCTGGACCAAATCCTGTCTTTGCCACTCAGTTCTATCCTATCTGTCAGTTTTGGAGGAATAAACCCTTCCAAAACCAATCGCTCGTTTTCATCCGGCGGCCGTCGATTCGACGTCTGTGGAATATGAAACGACTCTGAAACTGGCAAAATTAACATGTCATCGAACCGCTTATCAGGCCGATCGCCGCTTAAAATAGGGGGCATTTCGATTGCGACGTCCTCACACGGACTGTCATCGTACTCGTAACTAGACTTACGAAGGTCTTCCTCTTCCTCATCTAAGACCACACGGTGACGTGCAGTGGCGGCTGTGGTCGTAGCAGCAACCATGTTTCGCGGAAACGTGTGCTCGTTAAACCGCAATCGGGCAGGTGGCGGCGACTGTTGTCGTTTCGACATGACGCTCTCGAGCCCGACACTTTCCATCGAATTTCGCGAAGACAAAACTTCTGAAGCATCTGGCTCATCTGATGCCGACCTGTGCACTGATCTAGTGCACTGAGTATGGGTGTGCATTTTCCCCTCATCCTCATCTTCATCGTCTTGTTCTCTCCAACTACTTCTGATGACTGATTCAGCAGCGTATAAATGACCTGTATATGTCCCAGCCATATGATCATCCCCATCCGGGCCATCCATATCGCCACCATCTCTAGCAATACTGCTTGCTCCTAATATAGTACTTCCATTTGCTGGGGGTGTTTTGAAAAATAACCTACTTCGCTTGCTAAAAAATATGCGACTTGTCTGTGAGGTCTCGCCTTGAATGTTATGCCGACTTAGCGAACCAACGGCGTCATCTCCTTCTTCATCAACTTCATCTGCCGCTACAAATCTGCCCCTGTTACGCTTTGGTAAAATAGAAGTATTCAACCAGATTCTTCTAGGCGAGTATAGAGATCTTGGATTATCATCGTTCTCAGGCAAGTCTGCTGCGGAAAAGAACAATCGGGAAGATTGCTGTGATTGCGGACTCTGTGACGAAACAGATACAGACGAAGAAGATGGCGAAAAAGTCCGAGACTCTGTCTGTCGTCCCTGCGCGTTAGACAAGAACTTGGATGCGTCTATGTTAATACGTTAGCATAAGTCAGTACGGTATGGACGCTTACACTTACAGTCTGAAAACATTTGCTCGGCAACTTTTAGTCATTAACAAATAAATCAAACGGTAAAGTCGAATACCAAAACACAACTTTCCTGATGCCTTTTTGAGTCGTGTTTTGTGTGCCCTTTGTTGTTTTGTCCGAGGTCGCCTGATTGTAACGATTCACGGTTGCGGCGAGAAGAATAAGCACAACTTTCAGCCGCATAGTTTGTGGTGTATTTATGGCATATATGTGACTGTGTGTGCGCTTCTATTGACACAGTATGTAATGCGCAAACTAAATAAAACATCTACACAAGAGTAGTATAGTCAACATGCAACATAAATTCTATTTTGTTTCCGGTCGTCAGCCGATGCTTTATTGACAAAATTGGCTGAGCACGGAAATACTAAAAAAATCACAACCTGTCAACGCACACATATCCTTTTTGAACAAACAAATAATTTTAACAAAGATTACTCCTATCCATAAATAATAACTATTACCTTTTTAGGCTTCAATTGCAGCGGCAATGGTAGCATTTTGGTCAGCGTGGTACTCACGAATGATCGAGTCAACATCATCAATGTTAAGCGGTCGGATATCACCCATGGCCTTAATCTTGGTGGTGACCTCCTTGCACTGGGCATCGGTCAATGACAAATTAAGCTGGTCAACACGCGACTTGATGGCGTTCCATCCGGTCAGACGGTTCGCAAAGTGAATGTACCGAGTAAGACCAAAGTCAGACGGGTCCAGAATTTCATAAGTCGACGGGTTAGCAAGAATAGCCTTGGCATGAATACCTGCCTTGTGGGTGAAGGCACAGAAACCGGTGATTGGGTTGTTGAACGGGACATTGATTTGAACCGCGTCGGCCACCAAGTTCTCAAGGTCTCTCAGCTTCTGGAGCTTATATTTGCCCAAAACGTATTCACGGTCAGCAGCAATCATACGAGCCATCAGACCTCCAAGAGATGTAATTCCATTTCGCTCACCAATTCCGAGAACAGACACATCAATAAAGGTAGCACCAGCCTCCAGAGCAGTGTAAGCATTAGCAATAGCGCATCCGGTATCGTTGTGGAAATGGCACTCAATCTCGCAAGAAACCACTGACCGGAGAGTGCGGACAAGGTCGTAAACCTGACGAGGGTTGGCACAGCCGACTGTGTCAGCGATACCAACACGGTTAACTCCAATCTTATCAACAGTACGGTATATATTCAACAAGTCGACTAGGTCAGATCGGAATGAGTCCTCAGAAGAGAATCTAATTTCAATGCCATGAGACTTGACGAACTCAATGACCTCAATGGCAGACTTGGCAATGTAGTTCATATCCTTTCCGTGAGAGTAATCACGGAGGAATTGAGAAGTTCCAATGACAACGTCAACACCATCGACACCAGTTGCAACCGCAATTCTGGCATCATCCATATGACACCGGATATGAGTAAGAATCTTAGCCTTGAGTCCGAGCTTGCAGATAGCTTCACAGTCTAGTCTGCTCTGTTCGGAGGCAGCAGGTGAAGTGAGTTCGATGTAGTCGACACCAAAGTCATCAAGAGCCTTAGCAATTTCGATTTTCTTTTCAGTATCAAAAAAAGCATTAGCAAATTGTTCCCCTTCACGAAGAGTTGATTCAATTAACTTGAATTTGGAGACATTTGACATGAAATCGTTTGGGTTTGGTCCATAAGGATTTGGTTTAGTAATCTCTGGCTTTTGCTCAGCAGTCGAATCTAAATATTAGAATTAATTGCTAGGAATGTATTAGTAGTAATAGCATACCAACAGTTGATGGTGGCATTCTCTAACTATTTGATATTATGAAAAGATATGAGTTTGAATTTGATATTGAAAGTTGTGTGAATAAAAAGAGAAAAAGAAAAAAAAAGGCGAGTCGAGGAATCGTGAGAATTTGAATGGCTTCAAACCGGATTACTCACTATAAAAACTTTAAATGTTTTCTTGAACCGCCATGCATTTTTCTCCCTGACACACTCAGAAAATTGCTTTCTACTCAATATTTGTTATGAATCTATGTATTTAATAATTTATATAATAAAAGGTTAAAAATATAAAGTAAAATAACGTAAAAAGCCGTAGTTTAAATGTAAAATAATCACTATCAGACTGCAGTTCGGTTCAGTTCTCGGTTCAAACGAGCAAAACCAATAAAAACTGTTCGGCCTAGATCCGTAAATCATCCATCCCCCACACCACATCACCTTCAAAAATTACTTGCAAAATTAAAAAAATTTGAAAAAGTCAAAGTCCAACTAAACAAGGACCCCAAATTAAAAAGTTATCAACGAAAATTTATTATGATTCGACCCAGGATCGAACTGGGGACGTTCTGCGTGTTAAGCAGATGCCATAACCGACTAGACCATCGAACCAAATCTATGATACGTGAAAGATCAGGGCGTTTTAATAACACGAATTGATCTTCGGGATTAAAAGAATGCTCTTAATTGAAGTACTAACTGTTTTATCTAATAACTGGAAGACAAGTATGGAAGACTTGTTTGCTACAGGTAAGACTGGATTTTGTATTTTCACTGTTAATTATTATTACAACAAAGGAAAAAAAACCCCTTCTTATACTTGGGTTTCTCTGTACAAACAAATATAAACTAATAAACAATAATCAAACAAAACATCTCATTGACGTAACACCCAGACTTCGGAACGAAGAAAGAACGGATATTCGCAAAGTAAATCATATAATAATCAAAATTAATCCAGAGTAGACCGAATTTCAGGAGGTCGGATTAACTTTTCGGGTTAATCCATATTCTGGGAATAAAGAACCCAGAATCCTCACATCCTCCTCCGACTAAACCGAAACCTCTGGGTTCGACGTACCCAACTGGAAAATTTCTGGTGGCATATCCTTGACAACGGCCTCAGGTAAAGAAGACATCAAATTGTCTATTAAAGACTGTTGAAGCTCTGCAGGAATATATTGTTTGAAGAAGTTCTTTGTCATAATAGTCGCTATTCCGGGCGGACAATCGGCCCAATAGACGTCCATCGTTTGTCCGTCGGGGTCGATTCCAGCAATTGCAATCACTTCTTCAGCTCTTTCCTGGCTTCCTTTGGTGTATGAGGCACATCTTTCGGGTAAGTATCTGTAATGGTAAAAATGTTAAGCGGTGATAGTTATAGAAGTAAATTTATTAAACCCGTAGTGTCTATACTCATAGACCGGATATACTAAAATAACAAGCTTG
>NW_027117739.1:0-30158 GCF_038497795.1 Lipomyces arxii
TCTTGTGAATGTTTTGTATAATGCCAATCATATCAAACAATATTGACGTCCAATTTCTTTGAATCTGTAGATATACTTAACTTATTAATTTACGGAGCTGATTGTGACGGCTCAGCTCAGACTCGGCACTTCGTAGAAAGTCGTTTGCGTACACTTACGTGAACTTATTGAGGTTTGTGTTAATATACGGGTGTATTTTGGACAGCCGTGTCCACATCAATTTCTGGAATCAATCATGAATTAGTGAAAGGTGCAATTGAGTGGAAACGTAGCGGTCATTAAGTAATATAAAGTGTAGCTGCCGACTGATAGAGTAGACTGACACTGTGGAATACTTGCGCCTGTGCTGAAGCTAAAGAGCTACCGGTTTCAAAGCAATTACCGACACTTAAGTCAACTGTTAATCCATTGCTCAGTCAGACCCTGTATTCTTTTCACTGTTATAGATACGTTGGCTGCTTTGATTTTTTATGATATTTCGATTAGGCAATAGATACAGAGATTTTTGTGATCGCACACCGCGATTTCTGTGATTGACCTCAACAATTCAAAGTTGCTTTTTAAGCCAGCTTTGTAATGCTTTTTAGCGTCAAGAATAAGATACGAAATTGTTTGTTTGCAAAGCGTATCTGATCGACATTTGAATTTTGCAGATCTTCAATTTTCAGGTTACGGGTCGACGTGTTAAGCACTGAAACTCATTTCAGACTCAAAATTCTCAACGCTGTGCTCAGTAGTTTAACGTGATTATTGTTTTAATCGAATAGTCTATTCTTAAATTAATAAATAAAAAACACCAAACTGTAACCTGTATTACAATCTCAATATACAGACATAGTATGTGGTATAAGTAAAATCTTATTGTTGCATAAGAAACTTAAGCCCTGAAACAATGTGACCGTTGTGCAATACCTAAATGCGCATTAGGGTCTATTGACTGAATTGCTCGACAAACCCTGTCAGGTTCGTGCCAAAATCATTGCAATGTGAATTGCTCAAGCTAGTTTAATAATAATACACAATTCGTTCATATTTTTAGTTAACAGGTTAATGCAATTCATTCATACTTCAAGTACATGCGATGGAACTATGTGTTTATCGAACGAAATCAAGGGTGTTGTAAAGTGTTGGGTAAGGGCAAAATAAATCAATTTCGATGTCCCAGCACAACAAACTGAGATTCGGTATTTTGACTAGTTTACGACATTTCTGCGCTATGAGTGCTTTGTGACCAATGTTATGAGATAAAATGTATACAGCAACACCGGCTGCGAGCAGTGCCAACGACGACCGGCCTGTATTTCGGTTTCAGTTGAATCATATTGATCACTGGCAGCAGACTCCTGGTGCGTATGACCGAAAACAGTCGCCTTTGGGCAGCGGGCAGGAGTATGAGTTTTATAAGTTGCCAGTTATAAGGGTGTTTGGAACATGTGACTCAGGACAGACGGTATGTGCGCATATTCATGGAGTGTATCCGTACATGTTTGTCGAATATACTGCGGCTTTGGACAGGCGATCAGGTATGGTTTAAAAGAAAGTTCGAAGTCTGGTTTTAACACAGTAAAGTTGATCAGTATACATGGCAGCTTTATGCACAAATCAATGACGCTTTGAGAAATTCATACGCCCAACCGTCGAGAACTGACCGAGCAAACTACGTTGCAAACATTGTTCTCTGCAAAGCTGTCCCGTTCTACGGTTTCCACGTCGGTTGGCGATATTTCGTCAAAATTTTCATGCTCAACCCTAAAGTCATGACCAGACTCGCAGATCTATTTAGGGATGGCAGTGTGTGTTCTCTGCCGACCGAGGTCTACGAAGCACATAATCCGTATTTGGCACAGTTCATGACGGATTTCAATTTGTTTGGATGTGGCTGGATCCAATTGAGCGATGTCAAATTCAGAGCACCAGTGCCACAACCGGAAGGTTTGAATCAGATTAAACCGTTTGAATGGACGGCCGCGAGCATAGGTCGACACCAGATGTCAAGCTGCGGGCGGGCGTCATACTGTGAGCTGGAAATTGACGTGCAGGCGCAACGCATCATGAATCGGAGTCAGATTCATGAGCTGGAGCTACATAATGATTTTATTGAGCGGCTGAACCCGATCCCGAGCGATTTCAAGTTTATGCGGAGTATGGCCGAACTGTGGAAAGATGAGCGTTCGCGGCGGACGTTGAAGAGAGGTGCCAAAAAGGAGAAGGGAAAGCAAGTTGGGACAGAAAGGAAAAGGCCGGAGTGGAGAAACGCAGAGGATTTTAAGAACAAACTTGAAGTGTTGATCCGAGCTGATTTAGAACGAAAGAGTAACCTGTCAATGGACAACTATGTCTCCCATACAGAATTCAAAGCCAAGGTACCAAACGCTTTCGATGTGGTTGATGCAATGGCTTTACCGGACAAGTTTGATCCAACCAGCACGTTATCGTCGCAAAACTA
The DNA here is from genome assembly GCF_038497795.1 of Lipomyces arxii. Taxonomy (NCBI): domain Eukaryota; kingdom Fungi; phylum Ascomycota; class Lipomycetes; order Lipomycetales; family Lipomycetaceae; genus Lipomyces; species Lipomyces arxii. The sequence goes on from NW_027117739.1 coordinate 2,447, forward strand.
CGAGCAGAGTTTCTGGGAAACAGTCGATGCGGCCGACATTGCGAAGCTTGATGCTGAAACAGGTGGTGGCAAAGTACAGTTTGCAGAGGCAGAGTTCCCGGCATCGCAGAAGCTGTTGAAGCGGAAAAATATTCAGAGTTCGAGCTCCGAGTCGCACGAGGTGTCCGCGTGGACCACGTCGTCTGATTTGCAGGGCTCTAAATCAAGATCAATGAAAGAGTTTGCAAATGTGACCAAGTCATTCAACCAGCGCTCGAGTCCGTTACGCTCGACTTCGATGACGGATTTTGGGCGCAAAGTCAAGCATGCGGACCCTAGGTTTTACTCTCAAGACAATCCTCAAAACAAGAAGCGACGATTACAGTCGTCTGCAGACTCGGATACAAAGACAGTGAGTATACTCTCGAGCCGGACGTTCAGTGAGAGCGGCGAGGATCAGGCTGAAAAGATGACGAGAACCATTGCTGCGGCGTTTCAAATTAAAGACAGGTTATGCATCGTGGCCAAGATGCCGTTGAAGCCACACAACGTGCTGGATTCGTTGGAAGAACACGGTTTTCCGAGGATCGTGTATCAGGAACCATACTACAGTAATTCTGCCGACGTGCCGGCCCGACCGCGAGAGTATGCGGGCAGGGAATTTAGGTTGAAAAGTCTCACGGCACCCTACTTGCCTGCGTTTTCGGCCGGACTTCTCGTTTCTGAGAGCGCAGAAGGCGAGAGTTCGTTCCGGAAATGGCAGATTGCTGTCAAGCCGCCGTCGTTTAGTACTGTAAAAAGGTGGATTGATCAATTGAACGACAGCCATGTTGTGGCTGGACGTTTATCGCAGATTGAAGGGCCGACACAGAAATCAGCGTCCGTACCGAAGCGACAGAAAGCATACAATCTGACACCGACAAGTATGTCGGTCATGAGCTTGGAAGTACACGTCAGCACTGCACCTGGAATGGCGCCAAATCCAGCGAAAGATGAAGTTACGTTTGTGGTATATAATTTTCAGCCGGCGGCCACGCAGCACAAACGCACAGGGCACGTTGGCATCGTTGTCGTCAGTGACGACGCAGACGCAAGTGCGCGGCTGTCAAAAATGTACGACTCCGATATGCTTGTGGTTGTTTTTGACGAACTGGACCTGCTGAATCACATGATTGCGGTCGTGCGGGATCTCGACCCGGACGTGTTTGCCGGTTACGATGTTCAGAGCGCGTCGTGGGGTTACATGATTGAGCGCGCCGGTGCGCGATATGATTACGATCTGAGCAATGAGTTTTCGCGCATAATTGAAGTCAAGCCTCCGGACGCAGTGCGTTTTGACCGATGGGGGTACACCCACGCGTCGACGCTGAAAATCACGGGAAGACATGTGCTGAATCTGTGGCGGCTGTTGCGGGGCAGTGTGAACTTGCTGGGATATAGTCTGCAAAACTGTGCGTTTGAGGTGCTCAAGAAACGGTGAGTCAATTGTCGGGGTCGCGGAAGGCTGCTAATTGATAGGGTACCGTTTTACAGTAATGACGACTTGACGCATTGGTTTTCGTCTAAACAGAGCGGGCAGATGCTGCGTGTGATACGGTACTACAGTTTACGCACGCAACTAAACCTTGAATTTCTCAAGAACCAGGAAACAATCGAACGAACGAGCGAACAGGCGCGTATTCTCGGTGTGGATTTCCAGTCTGTCATTTCTCGAGGGTCGCAGTTCAAGGTCGAGAGTCTGATGTTTCGGATCGCGAAGGCCGAGAACTTGATGCTGTTCAGTCCGAGCAAGCGGCAGGTCGGCCGGCAGAATGCGCTCGAGTATTTACCGCTTGTGATGGAGCCGAAATCAGATTTCTACACCAGTCCTGTTGTGGTACTGGATTTTCAGGCGTTGTATCCGTCGATCATGATTGCGTATAATTACTGGTGAGTCATAGTTATGCGATATAGAGTGTGCTAATTGTAGTTATTCGACTTGCTTGGGGAGAATTGAGCCGTGGCTGGGACGGAACAAGCTGGGCGTTTTGGATCTAGACTTGCCGGATGGACTACTCGGCGTTTTAAAAGACCACTTAACTGGTACGTTCATTGCCAAGGAAGAATTGATTAAATTAAGCTAACGAATAGTGTCACCCAACGGTCTCGTGTTTGTAAAATCAGCCATCCGGCGCTCGTTATTAGCCAAAATGCTGACCGAGATCCTCGACACCAGAGTGATGGTCAAAAACGAGATGCAGTCCAGCGAAGACGAAAGTTTGAAGAAGTTGCTAAACAACCGGCAACTGGCGCTAAAATTCATTGCCAACGTGACGTACGGGTACACATCGGCTTCGTTTTCCGGGCGGATGCCGTGCGCCGAAATTGCGGACGCAATTGTTGCGAGCGGGAGAGAGATGCTAGAACGCGCGATCGAGTTGATCAACGGGACCGAGAAATGGGGGGCCGAAGTGGTATATGGCGACACAGACAGCCTGTTTGTGCATTTGCCGGGAAAGAGTAAGCAGCAGGCGTTTGAGATTGGGAGACAGATTTCCGAGTGCGTGACGGGATTGAATCCGGAGCCGGTGAAGTTGAAGCTGGAGAAGGTGTATTTGCCGTGCGTGCTGCAGACGAAGAAACGATACGTTGGGATGATGTACGAGCGTGCGGACCAGGTCGAGCCGGTATTTGATGCGAAAGGCACAGAAACCGTGCGTCGGGATGGCACGCCAGCTGAACAAAAGATCGAGGCCAAAGCTTTAAAGATTCTGTTCCGAACTGCAGATTTATCGCAAGTCAAGTCGTATTTCCAGACCGAGTGTGACAAAATCATGCGTGGGAACGTGGCAATCATGGATTTCTGTTTTGCGAAAGAAGTTAGGATGGGGACGTATGCCGGGCTGCTACCGCCGGGCGCCATGATCAGTGCGAGAAAGATGCAGGTCGATCCCCGTGCCGGCCCGCAGTATGGTGAGCGCGTGCCGTACGTTGTCATTGCTGGTCCTGTTGGTGCGCGATTAGTCGACCGATGTGTTTCGCCAGAGACGTTATTAACTGACGCGTGAGTATTTTGTTACGATAAGTAAGGGTAAGCTGATAAGTAGAAACATGATGCTGGATGCGGAATATTACATTACGAAAAATTTAATCCCACCGCTAGAGCGGATTTTCAATCTGGTGGGCGCGAACGTCAAGTCATGGTACGACGAGATGCCGCGGGTGTTGCGTGTGCCGCAGCAGTCCGGGTCAGGGAAACGGCAAACGATTCACTCGTACATGAAATCTTCCGCGTGCGTTGTGTGTTCCGCCGAGTGCGACAGCAACGGTGGCGGTAGCGGCGGCGATGGGATGTGTATGAGCTGCCGGACTGACATAGCGAAAAGTACGTACGTGTTGAAGGGACGGGCAAGGGAGAGCGAGAGCGCGGTGCGCAAATTGGAGGACGTGTGCAGGACGTGCACCGGTGCGGCGGGAGCTCAGACGATCGCGTGCGTGTCAAACGATTGCCCCGTGTACTTTGCCCGGGTCAAAGCTATGGCTCGGACCATGTCATTAGCGCGCACGAGTTTAGAGTGTGAATGGTAGTTTTCAAAAAATAAATACTAAATTACAATATTACAAAAAGAACGCCAATTCTTAATTACCAAAAAAACAAATTAGATCAAGCCGTCAAAATCTTCGCCGTCAGAGACGTCGGACTCGTTATCATCCACCAAAGTACCATCGTGCACTGCGTCCGGGTCGTCAGGGTAATCAACATGGTGATAGTCGACATATTTTTGGTGTTCATGATGGTGATGATAATCCCCACCCTTTTCGTCATCGTCGTCGTCCGACTTGTGGACCGCATGCGTCGGGTCTCTGAGTTCGATCGCGGACCCACCGTCAAGGGTGTATGTGTCCGAGACGACACCGTCGGTGACTGTGTGGACCGAGTGCAGCAGGTCAGACACCGGCGTTGCTGCGAGTTTGGACGAGTGGTCGAGTGTGACTGTCAGCGGCGCCGAGTCGTCCTGGTCACGGAGTTCGAGCAGCGCAATCATGGTCGCGGCCGATACGGACGAGAGGTATCCATAGCACGTGAATTTTCGTAGTGTCGTGTTGTGTCTGCACAGCCGGCGCAGAGTGCGGTCGGTGATTTGGGTGCAGAACCGGGCCGACTCGAGGGCTGGGAGCGCGTGCAGAAGCGCAATCACGTCTGGCTCCGATATGCCGTGGATACCGAGGTCGAGCTGTTTGAGCGTGGTAAGGTGTTTTAGAGCTGACGTGCAGCGGATCAACGCTCCTGCAGACCAATGGTTGTGTCCGTCGACCAACGAGCACGAGACGAGTTCCTGGCATGACGCCAGACCGCGGAAAAACAGGTCGTACCTGAACAGCGGCACGTCTTCGCGTCTTGTCAGGGTGATTGCGACTTTCTGAATCGTGTTGAACGGCCGCGCGAGAGCCCGGTGAACTAAATAATCCGCGTCGTGCCCGGTCAGGACGAGAGACGTCAGGCTCGGGAGGAAGAAGAGCCAGTTCACGAAGCCGTCATTGTCCTTTGCCGACAGAGGGATTCGCGACGACGTGACGAGTTCTAATTCTTGTAAAAACGGCATGAACGTGACTGACGGCAGCAGTTTCAAGATCCGTTTTGTCGTGCCGAATAGTTTTAATGACCGCAAGCTTTCGGAGTGCATGTTTAAACCTTCCATCAATTTCTTGATTGAAGACAACTGAGTGATACCCGATATCGAGACTTTGGTCAAGGTATGCGGGTCAAGTGACTTGATAAAATTCGCTATGTGCACGTTTTCTTGGTCCAATGTGCCTGTACATTGAATTTTCAACTCAGTCAAAGCCGGACAGTTTAATCTTGCGGTTATTCCAGAAAAGCTTCCTAAGCCAATTGTCGCGTTCTTAACATCAAGAGTGACCAGTTTGTGTAAATATCGTAAACATGTAATCATTGACGTCTGGCCATCGATTATATCTTCGGCTACTCTAAGCTCCTCTGCGTTCGGGCAACAAGCCGGAAATGGCGTCTCCCTGTCTATTCTAGTCAGCCAACCCTCTAAGTTCTCAAAAAAGAGACATACCAAATAAAAAAGACCGAAGATTGTTGTACCGAGGTCCAGTCGGTTTGCCAGCGATAAGATTCTCGGTATACCGAGACTCGACATCAGCAAATGCGTCGTGCAAGTTCGTCAGGTCGAGAATTCTGACGTTTTTAGTGTAGTCCTTGCTGAACTCTGTCATTTTGTGGGGCCTTGCTTGCTGTGCTTTGTTATGCGTATCGTACGATAAAATGTTGATACTATCACCACTTTTGAGCCGCACGCATTGGCTTATCGCGATTAAAGAGATGAAGATGAGCAAGAAAGTCTATTTGTATATAAAAAATAGATGCCTTTATGGTCTATAAAACAATGGATAAGGAAAACAAAAAGACAATGGACAGAAATAACAATGCTTTAAACTGTCCCGCTTCAAATGACTTGATTGGTTAAAGTTTGGTGATATTGTTTAAACAAAGTTCTTACATAAGTTCTGACTAATTATCTTCTTCGGTAACATTTTGAAATCACAGTTTTGGTCAGGAACAACAATGTTCCGCATAATCGGATAACGCAAATAACCGATGTTGCCCAGAGCAGAAATATAAAGAAATTTTTTCGTTTCATACTGCGGTTTTCCTGAGATTCCTAAACAAAAGAAAAAGCAACGATCAGTACTAAACCCTATAAAAAAACATATAAAACTTACGCCGGCAATGATGCTGGCAAGCGAGTCCGACGTGATTGCGAGGACGATGACCACGTTGGTCAAAATCCACGCGAGCACGAGGTTGGTTCGAAAGTTTCGATACTCGTCGTCGAGGCTGAGCTTGTTGTGATTGGCCGGCGGGACGTACCTTGCCAGCGCTGAGTGTACTGTTTTCTCAAACAGACTGTCAATGTCTTTTTGTGGCATATCTGCTTCCTCAACCACTGCGCTCCGACCGTCTTCAGCTGGCTTGGACTGTGCAGAAGGTAACGCGTCTGCGGTATCGGAGCCTTTAGTGCCCCATGACACGTCGTGCCAGTTGCAGAACGCGTACACGTTGAGGATGTTTGTGAAGCTCGGCATGAGAAAAACGTACTGCCCGAAACTGGTTATCACGTGCCACGGATCAAGATATAGAAGAGACGCGATCCAGTACACTCCGTACGTTGAACTCAGCGCGACAATGATCAGCACCGGGACCGAGCTGAAGAAATAAGTCACAAAGGATTCGCCCGGTGGTCGAGTGAAGTCCGGAGCGCGTAAAGTCTGGATGACGAGCATGAATGAGACAATCAAGGCGTAGTACTGGATAACGCCAAACACGACCATGGCAAGATAGTATCCTACTTTTGATCCTTTAGGTCTATTCCCGAGCGCCAAGATGAATGACACCCCGAGCATGCAGACGTACAAGTTCTGCATGACGACCGCAATCGCAATGTTTGCGTTTTGGTTTGTGAACGGGAGCGAGCTTAGCGGGGTTTCGCCCGGATTGGTCTCAGGTTTGGCCGCCAGGTCGAGGATGATTGTCGTGGTCAGGTAGAACGACGCCAGCGCGATCCAGGACAAAACGATGTTGACCAGGTTGTAGAGTTGTTGGATATGGAACATCATCAGTCGAAACGGGTTATGCTTTGACCGGTACATTTTTGCGAAATGCATCACCGCGTAGACTGAGGCCGCGAAACTGCCGTTCAGCCATCGTCGTCGTTGCGAGATGAACTCAGGTGCTCCGTCAGGCACATCGGTCTCTGCTTTTGCTGCCTTGACGTAGGCCAGATGCCATTTACATCCTTTCTTGAACGTGACTTCGAAACATAAAATGCGGTCTTCGGCAAGAAACATGTTCTTGGTGAAGATGTTCATGCCTTGGATGCCATTTTTACCTAGCCGGGCCGCAAGCGTGTGGTCGCCGTGAAAGTACTGCTGCAGCGGCTCGCCCTCGATGGCTTGGTACCTGTACGCCGAAAACGCGCCGGGCAGGACACTAATGTACCCGAACGACGACTCGAGCGGCTTGTCAAGGATGTTTGAGATTTTGTACTCAAAGTTCTGGGCCGCAACAAACGGGTTGATTAAATGGCTTTTGTACTTTCCCAGCATCGCATGGATTTCTCCGCACGCGCCACCAAGATTGCGGTCGTTGTAAAACGCTTCCCAGAGCGCGAGCAGCGAGCCGGTGTTGGGTTTGGTGCCTGCGTCGAGCAGAATGCAGACTTCGGGGTTGAGTGTCTTGCCGATCGCGTTGAATAGCCACCGATGGGAGTTGATTTTTTTGGCGTTCTTTTGCTTCAAGCAAAGAATCATTTGAACCGGCGGCAAATTGTCAGACGAGTCTGGAGAAGGACTGAGGAGCTCCATGTGCTCAGTCACGCAGAACTGGGTCGTGTACTCAAAAATATGAGCCACTGTCTCGTGCCCGTCAATATCCTTCCTCATGACTCCATCCTGGTACAGCCCGATGGTGGCCAGCATGTCGAGCACAAGTTTGTCGCATGGATCAATGCCGTCAAATATGAGCGAAACGACAATCTTCTGCCATGCCGGCCCGTTCGAATGCCAGAACCGGGTACGTTTGAGCCGACAGATCTCCCTGATGTTGCGCATGACGCCGTGCAAAGTACGCGCGGTCAAAACCTTGTCTTCATTGTAATACGTGATTGCAATCAGCAACTCGGTCTTGCGATCGTACATCTTCTGGCGTAAGGTGTACCCGTTCCCAATGAACTCGTCAGGGTCACAGCTCGCAGCAGTATACCGCATGTGCGTAAACTCGCTTGCACCGGACTCCAAGTCGCGGTACTGCCGCTCAATCCCGTTTTTGACCGCAGACGGCACACTTTGTTCCCACGTTAGCTCTGGTTTGCGGCACTCAATCTACACACTCACATATATTCTGTACTAAACACGTTGTTCCCGACAATCTTGACGCGTCTCGTCCCGTAACGCTGCAAGTTGCGCACCGTTTTCTGCCTTCGGACCCACTGCGCGTCAGTCGAGCTCGTAGTGTGCGAGTGCATGCTCTGCCCGTCCGGGGTGGAAAGATCATGCGCAAAGAAGAACTGCGGATTGCGCAGCGGGATATCGTCAGGCACGACCAGAGTATCATCGTAGTCCGGAGTCACGCCGTACGCGGTGTACTCGTCGTTGTAGCTGTCGGCATAATTGTCGCGACTGGAATCTGCGTAGTCGCTGTTGAACGTGGTCATTTGGTACTCGTCTGCCGAGACGTCAATTGGTGTGTCTTTGTCGTCATCTCCAAGGACTTGCCTGTACGCCATGTTTCCAAACAGGTCAGAGTGATCTAAGCGCTGTTCAGGTTGTGTTCGAGCAAACAGAAAATGCAACAGCGCAATGCTATCTATGTTTTTGAGTACGCACGCGCATAAGCCCCACAATGTTTGTCCAGGGGTTCATCCAGGGTTAGGTTTGCCACATGGCAGTTATCAGGCCGGGTAAGCTTACACGCTCGAGTCTTCGTTTTCATCACGCTTTAAAAGTTCACGATAAATTTTGACCAAGCGCAACAAGGGCGAGATGACGAGTGTTTTTGAGTATGAACAGTACGCGGATTTGGAGAGGAGGGCGTGTATTTCGTGTCCATCGCAGTTACCAACGTGTCCTTCGTGTGCTGACGATGAGCAATGTCAGCTCACACTTCAAACATGTTCACAGTGTCCAATGACGAGCTGCGTCAAGCGGGCCGGAGGATCTGGATCGAGTAGTTCAAGCTCGGCACAGAGTTCAGTTGTTATTGTCGGCACAGAAAGACATCATTCTGGGCCGAACATCGGTGCGATTGTTGGGGGTACTGTGGGCGGGATCGTTGTTGCTGCTCTGATTGTTGTGCTGTTTTTCTATTTCAGACGCAGACGGAGGACCATGATGATTGCGAGTGCGAATTCAGAAGACTCCATTGACCAGGCCGAGAAGCCGCCGTCGCGGACGTCACGACATTCTATCGCGTCGTCGGCCGTCACCCGGGCGTCGAATGTGATTCCGATAGCGTATATCCCCGGCGTAATCAACCGGTCGAACCCGAACTCGCCGTCGTCGCTCGTTCCGCCAATTCCGGAGCTGCCGGCCGAGCACTCGAATCCACCGTCGCCGAGCTATCAGGACGCGTACGGTGTGCCGTCGCCAGTACAATCGAATTTGCGCAATATGTCGATTTACTCGGGCGGGACGTACGATTCCCAGGCGGACCATAGTATACGTGACTCGATCGATATCAGGGACTCGGTCATGACTTCCGTGTCGCGTGGGCCGGCGCTGATGACCGCAATTAGAGCCAAACCGAGTCTGGTGGGCGAACAGGTTCCGATCGACGAAAACATGTTTTAATGGGTAGTGGGTATTCTAAGGGTAAATTGGGGGTTAATTTGTTGTACTATAGATGTTTACTATAGAAATCATATACAAAGTTCTATTCTGGCCGTAGTCGCTCGACGTCGTATAAGAAGTCGTAGTACGACTTGTCGAAATGATGCACACGAACATACCCGTCCTCACCTCCGGACGCGAATCCCGTACCGGCCGGATGAACGACGATGTGGTTGAGAGGGCCGAAATGACCTTTGAGTCTGCCAATTTCGTCCATGAAGATCTTATGGTGGAACCTGGCTTCAAACTTACCCTGGCGAGCAGCAGTCCTTGTCACGTCTCTGGCATCCTGTCCGCCGCCGAGGAGGACGTAGTCTTTCTTAGGCGTGATGGCGCCGGTGTTAAGGGGCGAGTCTGTCACGTAAGTTTTCATGATATTTAACGATTTTACGTCGAGTAGTTTTGCGGTCTTGTCTTTTGACGCAGTGATGAAGTACGTCATGTCTGGCGAGAACTGCAGGTCGGTGACTTCTTTCTCATGAACAGACACACTGGCAATGTGCTCGCCAGTCTTGCCGTCGTACTTTGAGACCGAGCCGTCGACGTGGCCAGCAACGATCCACTTGCTCAAATAACTCCAGCCGGCTTTTGTGAATCTGTTGTCAGGCGACGTAAACTTAAATACTGGTTCAGGGTCTTGAGTCACGTTAACGTCGACATTGACTGAGAACACAAACACCGTGCCCGGATTACCCATACGCTGCTCCATGACTGCCAGAAGCAAGTTTCCGTCCTCGTTAAACTGGACACATTTGATTGCGGTCGGCATTTCCCAAGTGTATAAACATTTTCCAGACTGGATCTCCCATAATTTAATTGTATTGTCTGCTGCGCCTGTTGCAATGACGGTCGTAGTCTGTTTGTAAGCTGTGAAGACATAAAAAGGAGAAAAAAGAGACGTACAGGATCAACATCAACACTCCAGATTGCACCTTGATGACCGGTATATGTGCCTAATCGTTCACCATTATGTGAATAGTACACGTTGATACTATTTATTAGCGGCGACAAAGGAATTAGTGAGTAAACGTACACTTTATCACGAGAAACAGTGAAGAGTAAGTCGCCTTCTTTATTGTATTTAAGCTACTTAATCAGTCTCGTTCGATAGATACAGCACTAAGCGTACCTGTGACAACGGACGTTCGTGTCCTTTTCTATTCGAATTAGTAATCAATTTCTCATTCAACTCAAAACACGCGATTCTCACAGTAAAATTGGCCTCATCTTTCTGATTTTCAAGTGACGAGTGGAGGTTTAGCGTGTGCAGACTTGATTTTGCATAGAAAATTTGCTGGTCAAACTGTCACTCTAAGCATCACGTGGTCTACATATTGACTGCGTCAAACTCACAAGCAAATGATTTTATGCGACGATTTGAAGAGTAATTTACTTGGACGTGGTTTATTAGGAGAGTGTAATATTATTGCTGAGTGTCGTTATAGTCTGTTCTGTTATAGTCTGTTCTGTTATAGTCTGTTACTGTCTATATAGAAGTTATAACAGCATCGACAGCATCGACAGCATAGACAGCATAGACAGCATAGACAGCATAGACAGAACAATCAGAAATAGTGAAGAATAGTAAATAAAGAGGTGTGTAATTATCAGTGATGAAGTTGATTTTAAAATTTAGTTAATAAAATTAGTGATTTCTTAACTAAATCTTTTTATTTGTCACTATTTATCACTATTTATCACTAATTCGTCACTATTTATCACTAATTCGTCACTGTTAACATCACAATCCTCTCACTGAATAGAGAAAGAAGCGTCACTAATTCAAACGTCAAAACAGAACAGTGAAGCGCGCCACTTAGTAGAGTAGTACAAGGAACAAATGACTCAGCCACACCTCCGTGGCTTACGCACAATTATCACTAACAAATTTTTCTCGAGTTCGCGACATTTTACACTCACAAAATCAATTTTTTCTCAAGTTAAAATGCCGGCAGAAATCATTGATGGAGCTGCAATTGCAAAGTACGTACTCGATTGCATTCAATTGATTATATCAAACTGACTCTTTAGGGCAATTCGCAATGAAATTAATGCAAACATTTTGTCTGCTCAGACTGCAAAACCATTATTCAAACCTTCACTCACTATCGTTCAAGTAGGCTCTAGACCCGACTCAAGTACTTATGTCAGAATGAAATTGAAAGCAGCGCAAGAAGCAAATATTATCTGTACTCTCAAAACTTTACCTGAATCTGTCACCGAATCAGAATTGCTGTCTGAAATTGCTGCTTTGAACCAAGACACGACTGTCCATGGTGTGCTGGTCCAATTACCTGTCCCAGCCCATATTTCTGAAATTGCAGTCACCAACGCGGTTGCACCGGAAAAAGACGTTGACGGATTCGGCCCGTTGAATGTCGGCGAATTGGCAAAAAAGGGTGGTTCCCCGTTGTTTGTGCCATGCACTCCTCAGGGCGTCATGGTTTTGCTCGAAAAATCGGGCGTGGAGTTGGCAGGCAAGAAAGCAGTTGTGCTCGGACGATCAGATATTGTTGGCAGCCCGGTGTCGTACTTGCTTCGCAACGCGGACGCGACCGTAACCGTATGCCATTCGCGCACTGCAAATATCGAGTCGTACCTGTCTGACGCAGACGTGGTTGTGTCTGCGATCGGAAAGCCTGAGTTCGTCAAGGGCGAGTGGCTTAAACCAGGCGCGGTTGTCATCGACGTCGGCACAAACTACATCCCAGACTCGACCAAGAAGTCTGGCTCGCGTTTGGTAGGAGACGTCGATTTCGTTTCTGCGTCCGCGGTCGCGTCTAAAATCACACCTGTCCCCGGCGGCGTCGGCCCAATGACGGTCGCCATGCTGCTCCAGAACGTCGTCGCTGCTGCGACCAGGTTTTACTCTGCCCAGGCCAAACGCCACATCACCCCACTGGCACTCAACATCCTCGACAAGGTCCCGAGCGATTTCGAAATCTCGCGTGCTCAAAAACCTAAACACATCCGCGATCTAGCAACCGAGATCGGCATCACCGAGTCTGAACTTGAAAACTACGGCGCGTACAAGGCCAAGGTCCAGCTCAGTTTGTTGGACAGATTAGGGCACCGCAAGAACGGAAAGTACGTGCTTGTCACTGGTATCACGCCGACACCGCTCGGCGAGGGAAAGTCGACAACTACTGTCGGCCTGGTTCAGGCGCTCGGCGCGCACTTGGGCAAGATTGCGTTTGCGAATGTCAGACAACCGTCAATGGGTCCTACGTTTGGAATCAAGGGTGGTGCGGCCGGTGGAGGATACTCACAGGTCATCCCGATGGACGAATTTAACATGCATCTTACAGGTGACATTCATGCCATCGCGGCCGCCACCAACTTACTCGCGGCCGCGATCGATACCCGGATGTTCCACGAATCTTCGCAGAAAGACGGCCCGCTGTACAAGCGACTGGTGCCAGCCAAGCGTGGAGTGCGCAAGTTTACCGAAGGCATGAAACGGCGGCTCGAGAAGCTCGGGATCGACAAGACCGATCCTGACACTTTAACTAAGGAGGAGATTGCCAAATTTGCGCGGCTCGACATCGATCCCGACACCATAACATGGCGGCGGGTGGTCGACTGCAACGACCGTCATCTGCGCGGCATTACCATTGGCCAGGCGCCAACTGAGAAGGGCCACTCGCGCGCGACCGGGTTCGACATCACGGTCGCGTCTGAGTGCATGGCCGTGCTTGCGCTCGCCAACTCGCTAACCGACATGCGCGAGCGCCTTGGCCGTATGGTGGTTGCGTCGTCTAAGGCCGGTGACCCCATCACGTGCGACGATATTGGGTGTGGCGGCGCGTTGACCGCGTTGATGAAGGACGCAATCAAGCCAAATTTGATGCAGACGCTCGAGGGCACGCCTGTGTTTGTGCACGCTGGCCCGTTTGCAAACATCTCGATTGGCGCAAACTCGGTTCTGTGTGACAAAATGGCGCTCAAGTTGGCTGGCACCGAGCCGGGTGAGGACGAGGCCAGCCAGAGCGGGTACGTCGTGACCGAGGCTGGGTTCGACTTCACCATGGGCGGTGAGCGATTTTTCAACATCAAGTGCCGTTCGAGCGGTCTTGTGCCTGACGTCGTTGTCATTGTCGCAACTGTACGTGCGTTGAAGTTACATGGGGGCGGTCCTGATGTCAACCCTGGAATGCAGCTGGCAGAAGTGTACCGGACTGAGGACGTTGAGTTGCTACGAAAGGGATGCGCCAACTTGGGCAAGCATATCAAGAACGCAAAGATGTACGGCTTGCCTGTCGTCGTCGCGATCAACCAGTTCGAGACCGACACCGCGGCCGAGGTTGCGTGCATTCGTGAAGAGGCACTCAAAGCCGGAGCAGACGACGCGATTCTGTCGAATCACTGGGCAGAAGGCGGTAAAGGAGCGGTCAAGCTCGCAGAAGGAGTTATTGCTGCTGCGAACAAGACCGAGGGTAAGGATTTCAAGCTACTTTACGATGTCAACACTAGTGTTGAAGACAAGTTGAACGTGATTGCGCGTGAGATGTATGGCGCCGAGAAGATTGAGCTTAGCGAACTTGCGAAACAGAAGGTTGAGACTTACACCAAACAAGGGTTTGGTAATCTTCCAATCTGTGTTGCCAAAACGCAGTACTCATTGTCACATGATCCCGCATTGAAAGGAGTTCCGACCGGATTCACGGTCCCGATCAGAGACGTTCGAGCTAGTGTTGGAGCCGGATATCTGTACGCGTTAGCTGCCGAGATCATGACGATTCCGGGGTTGCCCACGCATCCGGGGTTCATGGACGTTGAAGTAACCGAAGACGGAGAAATTGACGGATTGTTTTAACCAATCAGTGAATGAGTAGAATGGATTTAAAAGTAGTGTCAGTTAATGCATAAATGAATAGTTATTTTATATTTAACAATGGCCAATCGGATTGCATGTAATTCAATCCCCTTGCCCTGATAATAGTACATAACGTGTAAATCCCAAATCTGTTTTTCTATTCCTCTCACCCAGCAGCGAACGATGAATATGTTTAAAGGATTACGTTCTAATACGGCGGTTGCAGCGGTCGGGGTGATGAAGAGATCAATGGCGATGGCGAGTACTACGCCTAGAATAAAGACGTTCAAGATCTACCGCTGGAGTCCAGATGAGCCATCGTCTAAACCTCACATGCAGGAATACAGTATTGATTTGAACGAATGTGGGCCAATGATGCTGGACGCTATTCTGAAGATTAAGAATGAACAGGACCCTACCCTCACATTTCGTCGTAGTTGCCGTGAAGGAATCTGTGGGTCTTGTGCAATGAATATCAACGGCACCAACACTCTTGCTTGCTTATGCAGGATCGATACCGACGTTTCAAAAGAGTCAAAGGTGTATCCTTTACCTCATATGTTTGTCGTCAAAGATCTTGTCCCTGATTTGACTCAGTTCTACAAGCAGTACAAGTCTATCAAGCCGTATTTGCAGCGTTCAGAGTATCCAGCAGACGGAAAGGAGACATTGCAGTCAATTGAAGACCGCAAGAAATTAGACGGGTTGTATGAATGCATTCTATGCGCATGCTGTTCTACATCGTGTCCTTCTTATTGGTGGAATCAGTCTGAGTACCTTGGACCAGCTATTTTACTGCAGACGTACAGATGGTTAGCAGACAGCAGAGATCATGCGACAGAAGAACGTAAGTTGGCGTTACAGAATTCAATGTCGCTTTACAGATGTCACACAATCATGAACTGCTCAAGGACTTGTCCAAAGGGATTGTCGCCTGGACTTGCGATTGCTGAGATTAAGAAGAGTATGGCCATGTAAAATGAGAATGAGTTTTTATCAATACAATATTAACCCTGATCTAACTCTGGAATAAACTTAACCCTAACACTGTACGTCGGATAAGTGCGGGGATCCGTCGGACCGGGTCGGTCAAGACCCGGCGTCAGTGGGGTCGTATCAGGGCAAGGGTTATGAGTTTATAGCAACTACGAAAGTTTTAACGCACAATTTCGCGCAGACAGAAATTGTACATAAAATGGCTGGTTTCCGATTTGTTCAGTCTGTTTTCAAGCAATCTCGAGCTGTTCGAACGTTCAAGATGTCCTCTAATTGTGCGTAATATTTCTGTGTGTATTAGCGAGTAGAATGGGCTAATTAGTAGTGTCAACGAAGATCAAGGTGAAGGAACCAATTGTTGAATTAGATGGAGATGAGATGACCAGAATCATTTGGCAGTTCATTAAAGATAAGCTGATTTTGCCTTACTTAGACGTGGATTTAAAATATTATGATTTGGGAATTGAATATCGTGATAAAACTGATGATAAAGTTACTGTTGATGCTGCTGAAGCCATTTTGAAGTACTCTGTTGGTGTTAAATGTGCTACAATTACACCTGATGAAGCAAGAGTGAAAGAGTTTGGATTGAAGAAGATGTGGTTGTCGCCAAATGGTACGATTCGTAATATTTTGGGTGGAACTGTGTTTCGTGAACCGATTGTTATTCCTGTGATCCCAAGACTGATTCCGGGCTGGACAGAACCTATTATCATTGGACGACATGCTCATGGCGATCAGTATAAAGCTACAGACGTGGTCTTACCAAGTGCTGGTAAACTTGAATTGGTTTTTCATCCTGCTGATGGATCTGCTCCTGTGACTAATACGGTGTTTGACTTTAAAGGACCTGGAATTGGCTTGGCGATGTATAACACTGATGAATCGATTGAAGGATTTGCTCATGCGTCATTTGCATTGGCTATTCAAAAGAAATACCCTCTTTATATGTCAACCAAGAACACTATTCTTAAACGTTACGATGGAAGATTCAAAGACATATTCCAAGAAATCTACGAGTCTGAGTACAAGTCCAAGTTTGAAGAATTAGGAATCTGGTACGAACATCGTTTGATTGACGATATGGTCGCACAGATGATCAAATCAAAGGGTGGATACATTATTGCGATGAAGAACTACGACGGTGACGTGCAATCTGACATTGTCGCTCAAGGATTCGGCTCGCTTGGACTCATGACGTCTGTCTTGGTCACACCTGACGGCAAGACGTTTGAGTCTGAAGCAGCGCACGGAACAGTGACTCGTCATTACCGTGAACACCAGAAAGGCCGCGAGACGTCGACTAACTCGATTGCGTCTATTTTTGCGTGGACCCGTGGTCTTGAGCAGCGTGGCAAGATAGACTCGACTCCGGACGTGGTTGCGTTTGCAAAGGCGCTTGAGCAGGCTACGATCGACACTGTCAATGTAGACGGGATCATGACTAAGGACTTGGCGCTTGCGCAGGGAAAGAAGACTAGAGAGTCGTACGTCACGACAGAGGAGTACATTGACGCTGTCGCTGCCCGTCTGGCAAATGCGTACAAGTTTTAAGATTTAACGAGTAGATGCATAATTGTATAGATGTATATTCCCCTTTTAGTAGTGTAAGCCGCACATTTAAAATTTCAATCTTCGTGCAACACAGTAATGGCGAAGAAAGGAAAAGGCAAGAAGAAGCAGACGGAGCCTGTGCATGTCGAGGTTGATGATGATCAAGTAGATTTGCTCGCTCAGTTAGCTCTTGACGTTGCTTCTGTGCCTGTGCCAGTGCCAGAGCATGCAAACATGGCCGTTGACGGGAATGAAGGAGTGAGTAAAGGAAGAAATAGGGCAAAGGAACGGCTAGCACGGAAGAAGGCCGAAATAGAAGCACAGGTAGCTCAGGCCGCGCTTGAGGCGGAACATTTACCTGATTTGCGCAAGATTGAGCGCGAGAACGTGAGCCAGATGGCGTCACGGCTCGGATTAGTCGAGCACGAGATTGCGCCCGACGGCCATTGTCTTTTCGCTGCGTTTGCCGACCAGCTCGAGCAGCGCGCCGGGATTAAGACGAGCGTGTCTGAGTTACGAAGCAAGGCCGCGCTGTTGATGCGCGTTGACGCAGACACGTTTGCGCCGTTTTTGTTTGACGAGGACACGATGACCGTGCGCGACCTCGGGGACTACACTGCGAAACTAGAGAGTACGCCGATGTGGGGTGGTGATTTGGAGATCATGGCGTTGGCGAAAGTGTACGGTGTTACTGTCGGAGTTGTCGTGTCTGGTGGGCCGGTGATGACGATTAATGATGGGGAGGGAGTGAAGATGATGTTGGCATATTACAAGCATTCATATGGTCTTGGTGCTCATTATAATTCGTTACGGGATAGTAATACATAATAGTAAGATACACAACAGGTCACTCTACTCTTGACCCGTCTCGAGGTCTATACCTTACACCCTGTTCATCCAATGACCGCACAATCTCGTCAGGCAACCGCCCATTAACCTTGACAGCATAAGTCCCTGGTTGAAAGCCGTCGATTCTTAACCACTTTGCTACCCAGCTCTGTTCTGGTCCTGCCATTGCTACTAATCCCTCGAACGCTTGTTTATTAATACAAGAAATCACGTCAATGTAATGAATGATACGTACAGGGAGACGTAGCTGCGTGGACGCCTTCGTCTGAATGCTGCAACGACAGCAATGAGTCGCAGTTTGGACACCCGCGAGCGACGAATTCCTTTAAATTATTTTTTTTTATATAAACAAGAACAAAAATACTCACATTAAATGTCTGTACGATCCCACACACCAAACACGCTCGTTCTGCTTTCGACATGGTGAAGTGCAGTGTGATTGAGCAGTTGCCGCACGTATTTCTCACGATACCACCGCAAGATGAAGAAGAGTCTGAAAATCGGGATTATACAAACAGACAACAGACTGAATTGCAATGTCAAGTCAGCGGTAGGAAAAGCCAATCTACTACTAAACAACATCAAAGTCGATCTTCTTGTCGCGCCCGAACTCGCATTCACAGGATACGCATACAGGTCCCCAGCCGCGATTGAGCCATATCTCGAACCGACGTGTGCTGGTCCGACAACCGAATGGGCCAAACGGGTCGCACTTTCGCATTCGTGCCACGTCATAGTCGGGTATCCCGAGCGAGCGGACGAAAAGAGGACGTACAACTCTGCTGTCGTGGTCGATCCGGCTGGCACGATCATTGCGCACCACAGGAAACATTTTTTATTCTCTGCAGACGAAGTCTGGGGCGCGAGTGAAGGCCCATCGTTCACTTCATTCAAGTTTAATTTACGAGGAAACCAGTTCAAGGTCGCGCTCGGGATATGCATGGACATAAACCCGTACAAGTTCAAAGCGCCATTCGAAGCGTACGAGTTTGCCAACTTTGCCCTACGTGAGCGCGCAGACTTGGTCGTGGTCCCAATGGCATGGACAGCCTCGACGTTGGTCCCGGGCAAGCCTGAACTGGAGACGACGATCAGGTACTGGATCTCACGCATGGGACCGCTGAACGGGACCAACTCAGTGCTCGTGGCCGCAAGCAGGGCAGGGATTGAAGGAAACACAGTCTACGCCGGGTCAAGTTGTGTGGTCAAGCTTGACAAGCCGCTGAATATCATTGGGATGTTACCAAAGTCGGTTGAATATCCTTTAATTGTCGACGTAGAAATATAAAAACATTCCTCACTCTTCCACATTCTTGATCCCTGCACCAGCACACGTCTTCTTCCAAGCATCAGCTTCTCTCCACGCCCGCTCAACCTCAGCCTTTAACTTCTCGTTCGAGCTTGAAAGTTCATTAATCGCTTGCTCAGTCAGCAACTTCTCCAAAGTCCACTTCTCGATATTAACAGACTCATTCTCCTTCAACTGCTGAATATACTGCACTGCCCGTTGTAATATCGACCCTTTATTCTTCTCACACCCAGGCACTATCTTTGCCAATTCAGTAATACCTTCATTAATAGTCTCCCGCCTCCGTCTCTCAACTTCCTTATGATTATCCCGACGGACCTTATGCCACTCATCGCTGCCAACATTCGGTTTCCCTTCATCAGATAGCTCGAGCGAGTGCTGCATCAGACTCCTATCAATCACCGAATCAGGCACCCTCTTCGCTGCTGGCTCCGCGTCAAACTCATGTTTCCTCTTCTCGGCCGTGCTGCTGCTACTGCTCATGATTACTATTTCATTCGGTCAGTCATGTGCAAGTCATGTGAGGGTCATGTGCCAACGCGTCAACATAAACACAAACCCAACACAAATCAAAACGCGTAAAACTGTACGTACCCTGGTCCTTTTGCTAGTCAAACACACGGTTCACCAGATAACAAAGAGTATCTTCAGAATACCAAAATTGTAAACAAATCTCTCAGTGTGTGCGGTCCCGTCATCAACTTCGGTCCTGCGGTGGCGTCACGTGTGGTCACGTGTTTACTTTGTCTACAAAACCCACTGCGCTTACAAGTTCGGTCTACACATAGACCACAGAGAACACATTGCCCGTTTAGTAAGAACAGGTCACTCATCAGCATTAGCATATGCCCATTGGATGTTAAGCATACGATGTTAGCATGTGCCAGATGTTAAGGCAGATTAAGCGTAATTGCTGTTTACCAATTGATGATCACTTTATATCAGTCAATACAGAACACTACACTTCAAGAGTAAGCGCAGACAACTAAGTACTAAGTACTAACTACTAACTACAAGAACTACAAGAACTACAAGATACACAAAATCCAAGCGAACGCAACAGTACACTCCATTAGTCTCGTAGCACACAGTTTAAAGCATTTTATCGTTGTTTATCATTCAAAAATGTCTTTACAATAAACTCATTGTAATCCACTCGCTCCCCTCTACATTTGGGCGTACGTTGTATATTTTGGCTTATCGGAAGCCCTGACCCTGGATCATGCCGAAATGAGGTGTGCATCCACATGTTCTACAGTTGATCTCGAGCAGCGCAATGGCATTCAGTCTTGAGTATATCGGGTTCACCTTGGTGGCTCTGGGCGTTGGCATTGTGCTTCAGCATGTGCTGATGTCTGCCACTCTTGATGAGCCCCCGTTAGTCAAAGGACCTCTGCCTTTTCTTGGTGGAGCACTATCTTTCATCCGCAATCCTCAATCTTACTTGACCAAGTTGCGTTCAGCAGATGGCTGGATATTCACAGTCTACATGGGTGGAACACGTGTGAATTTCTTGACTGACCCGATATTCGCAAACAGATTCGCACTCACAAACAGTAGCTTCTCAATGAACGAGTTTGTCAGGTACGTGACCAGCGCTCTCTTTGGCTACTCGGACGTGCTTTCAAGTGATGTCGATTTCAATAAGCGAATGCAGCGCAAAACTGTTGAACTCGTGAGCTCAAGCAAGTTGAGAGTTGAGATCTATGACACTATTAAAGCCGCGTACCGCAACGAAGTCGACGAAAACTACGGCGACGTTGATGGCGAAGTAGACTTGTACACTTACGCTCGTGACTCTCTTTATCGGTCTGCCATTGTCGGTCTTTTTGGAAAGTCGTTCCCGCTCGCTGAGATTTATGAACCATACATGCAATACGAAGGAGCAATCATTAAGTTTGCAAAGAAATATCCACGATTCATGAACCGACGCGGGTTTAACGCCCGCGACAAGATCTTGTCTATCTTGACAAGTTTTTTTGCAGACAAATCCCGTGTCGCGAATTCGTCGGCCATAGTTCGTGAGATCTATGCCGAGTTCCAAACAATACCACACCACAACACGCCAAGAAACATGGCGTGTTTTTTCTTTTCCCTGTTGTTCGCGTCAAAATCAAACTCTATCCCGGCTGCTTTCTGGTACTTGGCAAACGCTATAAATAATCCCGAGTTAAAGAACGAGTTGACAGAGACTATTCTAAAATACTATCTTCCGGAAACCAAAGACTTTGACTGGGCGGCATTGCAAGAAGATCCGCTTATTGATTCATGCTTCAAAGAGAATACGCGACTCTATGCTAATAACATGATTGCTCGCGCGATAATCAAAGATGTTACGGTTAAAACTGGTTCACTCTCCGGAACGGCAAAAGATTTCAAACTGACTGAAGGCGGTACCCTGCTGATGCCAATGAACCCGATTCATTGGGATTCGGAAATCTATCCTGAGCCCATGACTTGGAAAGGCAAGCGGTTCATGGACGAAAACAAAGGACTGCTTATCAAACATCAGGACTGGCGAGGCGCGTATGCACCATTCGGTGGCGGCAAACACTTGTGTCCCGGACGAAAACTAGCCATGTTCGAAAGCATCGTGCAGTTGGTTTACACGCTCATGCTTTACGATGTCGAGCCGCTTGGAGCTTTGCCGGGATATGACGCTGCAGGCATGTACGGTAGTGGAGTCTTTAAACCGGTCGGACCGTATAAAGTCAAAATGACAAGAAAAGAAAAACCATTGGTGCCGTTTTGATGTGTGTTTGTATGATTAGTTTTGTCATGACATTGATTGCCATGATGTGACTGTTAAGAGGTGTGTTGTTTATCTTGATCTTATATTTCCTGTAAAGCGATGTTGTATTTTCGTCGTCTGCTTTTGCTCGTGAATGCCCGAGTACGCCAGACAGCGAAGAAATGTATCAATATATATAATTTTTTATCGTATGATCCATATAAATTAGTAAGCGTAATGACGACGTATTTAACAAGGTCAGATCAAAACTATCAAAGTGAGCCCCACATAAATGAGCCCCACATGACGTCAGCGATGAATGAGTTTGGCAGTGGCGATCTGTGCTCAGTTAAATAGGAACAGGCCATGTCCATCTCTGTGTGCCTCCACACGATGGTTCTACCAGATCATTATAAAGTATTAGATTGCAGTCCTACGGCCAGTCAAGGTCAGATCCGTGACGCTTACAAGCGGTAAGTTCCTAAACTTCATATGCAAGATATAAACTAACGACCGCGCGCAAGGGCCGCGTTGGCAACTCATCCAGACAGGTTCCCGGCCTCGTCTACAGCCGCCGCAGAAGCTACAAAGAAGTTCCAATCAGTTTCAGATGCATATTACGTGCTGAGTGACGAAACTCGGCGTGCAGAGTATGACGAAGAGCGACGGACCCAAAAACCGTCCGGTTCGTCGTACTTTGCGAATGACCAAGAGCGCGAGCGCGCGTATCAGGAAGAGTTCATGGGCGCGTTTGAAGAAATGTTTCGGGATTCAAATTTTGATACTGACAGTCTTCATCCCGAAAGTGAAGCTGAACCACAACAACAGCAGCAGCAGCCACGATCGTCAAAGTTTTACACGGTCATTAGTGGGCTCGCGGGATCGGCGATTGGATTCACCATTGCGAACGTGCCTGGCGCGCTAGCCGGGCTCGCGGTGGGTGCAAAGTTAGGAAACATTAGAGATAATAGAGGCAAGCCGGTGTACCAAGTTTTCCAAGAACTACCGCGTGCAGACCGGGCCCGAATGTTGGCGGAACTGGCGCAAAAAGTATGTACACATTTATTGTTCACAACTCACCATGCTAATAATGTACAGATGTTTTCCAACATGCCGCTTTCGTGATCAGTAGTAGATAGTAATATACAAGGTTTAATCACCATCGGTTTGTTTTCATCGGTGCGTCAAATCCGTCGGTCGTGCCTTTGAATCTCTCAAGCACATACATCTTACCTCCGCCGCCGTGATGATCGTTTCTAGGCTCAAGCGGATCAGGCAGTAATCCTCGCTTACCGCCTGCTTTGCCAGTTAATACTAATCTCTTCCCATTCTTTTTCGGTGAAAATAAAGTTACTCTGTTGCTATTAGTACTATTTCTCTTCTGCTATAAATTCACCAACCCTTTATTCGTCTCTGCACGTCTGTTTGACGTCTTTCGCACTGCCATCTCAACATGAAAGTCGCAATATTCTGTCTTGCGCGTGTCCACCCAGTTCGTACACGGAGTATCCTGTCGTGTCAACGACCGGCACAAGCCGAAATCTCGCGCAAGCCCAATCTCAAACACCTCGTCGTCCGGCTCGACCATGTTTAATTTGAACCCATTCCTGCCTTCCTTCTTGTCCTTCCAAACACCCGGATTGCAAACTGCAATTATTGTCCCCAGACGCACAGGCCATAGTTGATCCACTAGCGGACCCATGATGTACAATTCCAATTCTTGGTTTAAATCCGTCAGCGTCATGATGAAATATCTTCGCTTCTGAGCGTTTTCAGCCTCTTTTTTACGCTCCTCCGCTTTCTCTTTGATCTTCTTCAACTTTGCCGCGTTGATTTCTTGCCTTGATTCAGTCGTTGAAGCCACGGCTTCCGCAATCACCTTATGTGAGTCCAGCGGCTTGTCGCCCACCGATTTCTTCTGATACTGCGGCGGCTTCGAGTACATGATTTGTGACTTCTTGGCCACAATCCCAAACACTGCCCAGTCTGGAATCGCAGGGACGTCGTACTCGGGCGGGGTGATTATTGCACACGCGCCAGATATATTCATGGTCTCACGGTTCTCCATGTTCATATCCGTGTTGGAAACAGACATGTACCTCGTGATAAGTTCCAGTTTCATGACTGGATCCCAAAGATCGGTCGCGATGCCGGACAGCTTGCCTGTTAGCTCAGACTGCGGCCGTATGGGAGGAGACGTCGGTGGAGTCGTGGAGTGTGTCGCATATGGGTCAGAAAATCCGGTTGTGCTACTGGTTTTGTCTGTATCAGTCGTGGCTTCCAGCTCGCTTGTGACCAAGACTTCGACCAGCCGCTCACTTACCACTGGGGCTTTGGTGGGCGAATCAATCTCCAAGTCGTCATCACTGTCATGCAAGGCCGCCGGCTTCGCGGTCTGGACTCTTAACGGTCTCGGTCTTGTAAACTCTGCATCAAAATTGCGCTTCGATTGCTTTAATTCTGCTTTCCGTCGTTCTCCTTCCAACCGCCGTTCTCTCGCCTGCTGTGCTTTTTCTTCCTGTAACTTGTTCTCAAGATTCTTCTCGATATTCGAATTAGATTTGACATCTGTCTTCCGGACTGTCTTGCCAGCCACTTCTCGCATTACTTTTCGCTTTTCTCTATTGGCGACCAGCCGTTCTGCAAAGGTAGACCCTCCAGCAGCAGCTTCATTTCGACTCTGCTGTTTATCTATCTTTGCCTTCAGAATACCTTCGTAAACCGTGCCTTTTCTGCTATCCATTCGGCTCTGATTGACCTTCTCAGCAATCGCCAGCTGGGTCGATTTCAAGCTCATTGTCGGCGGTCGTAATGAGCTGTGCGTCTCGTTACTCGGACCAACACTCACCGTACTCGTAGGAACCGTCGTCGTCTTTTTACGGCGCGTCAAGTTCACGTCGTCAGCGGTGCGTCCGTTATCCAATCCGAGCGCGACCCGCGCCAACGGAGGTTTCTTTGGCGACGGAGTATGTGCCACAAGCACGGTAACCCCGTTCTGTTTCTGTAAAGACTTTACCGGAGACCGCAACGTTGCAGAGATCAACGTGTTTCGTATTCCAGGAGCATCAATCTTACGACGCTTAATGATCTCCTGATCAATCACTTTGCGTTGCTCTGGTGAAAGTGCCTGCATTACTTCAACTCGTGTGCGCTTCTCAGGAGTAATCACTGATGATTCTGATAAATCTCTAGTACGTTGTGAAGCTTTCACTGTCGTTGTCAAGCCCTTGCCAGGACTGATTGACGTATCTTCTCCATGACGTTTCTCCCTCAGCGCCTTTAACTTGAGCTCAAGCTTCAATTGCTTTTCTTCTGCCAGTATTCGTGCCACTTCAGCCTTCTGCAATCGTAACTGTAACAGCAAACTCTCTTAAAATTGGTCAGAATAGCAGCACAAGCTTAAATTTGCATACCTTCGTCTTCTGACTCGTCGTCTGATTTAAGCGCGGGGTAAATATGCCGCGCTATAGGAGAAGGCGATTCAGGTTCCACCATTTTATGCCTCAATTGAGGTGATGTAGGTGAGTCTATTAACGACATACTTCGGACTTCGTGATGGTCGTACACACACAAAATGAACAGCCAATATTGAGTTTGTTTACGTGCCATTAAAACCTTAAATATTCGCGTCGCGTATGTTTGTAGGGTCAGGGTTAAAAGTCGCGTTTAAAGGTGTGGTATAATACCGCTTGAGAGAGTCGCATACAAGATGACGCGAATACTAATTTTACCTACTAGATCTGATGCGAATAGTGACGATGAGTCAAATGGAAGCATTGTATCATTGCCACACCCATCGAGTGGAATTGCGACTCGGTACTTCGTTACACGGTCTCCTCTAGCAATACACGAATTGACCGTGATTGATGATCCAAGTCATTCAATGATGTTGTCGTATACTTCACTAGATGTCCAGCCGCATTCTCAAAGTTTGCCAGAGCCAGACGAGAGTACGGGCGCAGTCTTGTCGTCTAGTGCAATTTATATAGCAACGCCTACTACGGCATTCTTCTTTTTACTACCAACACTTGTCAAATTCGAGCAGCAGTTCAGAACATGGGACGACATCTTTGACGATTTACTGACTACGTCGCTGACGTTCAGGCATGTTGCGTCACTACTGGAATCGCAGATTGCAAAAGTCACTGACATTGAAGAGCCTGCGCCAGGTTTGTTGTGCTATCGATTATCTCGCGACAAATTATTTGCCCATCTGAGCAACCGTGCAAAATCTATGGCTGCGAATCTTCCGCGAAATTTTGTCAGAGTTCATATAACTAAGAAGTTGGCGCCTGTTCGGTTTGACGATGTAGTTCCTGAAGACATGATGCTGCGAGCGCGATTACAGGGAGCAATAGCAATCTTGAACTTAAACTTGCCGGCGCAACTGGCCAGTGACTTTCAGAAACTGTATAAGGAGGATGAGACCGTTTTGTCTGAATATGTTGCTGAACTCGACAAGGCTAGAGGTGTAGAAATGATGAAGCAGATGATGGTCGCTAGCAACGGCAACAAGCGTGGAATTGAGAATGAAGAACCAGACACTCGTAAGAAGAACGCTGTAAAGAAGGTCAGCAATGGTGTTCGTAGGCTTGCAAAAGCGGATACGAGTGGAATGTCTAAACTGTCTACGTTTTTCACAAAGAAGTAACACGTTTGAAAGCTATTGGCGTTTTTTGGTTTAGGATTATTGTACATATGGAAACGACTACTTGTCAGAAGCAAGCCAATTGTCATAATAGAATTGTAGCTCGGCGATACTCTCAAGGATGTCACTCTTCGCAGTGTGACTATATTTCTTAACCGGAGCTCTGGCTTTTAGTGAAGGGTTTCTCCGTCTGGCAAGTTCCTTCAAAGTCGACACATCTATGATACGATAGTGTAAGTACCTTATAAGCTATTTCATCAGCCTACACGTAACCAATGGAATCTAACAAACAAACCTCGGGCATCTCTTTGCGAAGAAACTCTTTGTCAGCGTGGACAGAGTTCCCGCTGAGCATTCCTGTCCTGGCCTCAGTCACTCCGCATTCTTCCTTTAAATACTTCAACAGCCTGATCTCGACTTCTCTGGTCGTATTTTTGCAAGCCAAAACTTTTGCTGTAAGGCCCGAATCACCATGATGCTGCGTACACCAATCATCCATGCCATCTAAAATCTCTTTCGGACACGAAATCACTTCCTCAAACCCGTTCTTCACCTTTCATCAGCAGTGCAATTTGACATCAATCAAGTGTTTGAACCTACAGGGTCAGCAAGATTGAGGTCGCCGTCGGTCACATAGCAAGCAATCTCAATGACCTTGTCCTTTACAAGATCAAGACCGGTCATTTCACAGTCAATCCATATCATGGGTCCAGGCGGGACATCCGTGCCCATTGACATCGTGCGTGCGTGTTGATATGGGATGTTAAATTGACTATAGAATCTAAAATATGAATAGATTGGAAGGCGATTACGCTTAAAGCAGCTTGTTAGTGAATGGACTCGGTTTGTGATGAGCATATAGCACACTGATTGGTATTTGACGAGAGAGAACAGGGCAATCACAACACTTTTACTGTGAGCATTCTAGCAGTTTAGTTCAATCGTTAACGATTAAGGGTCATCGCTCTATACTCCATTTTGATCAGAGTCGTCTTTGATTTGAGGAGTTTATTTATTCTGCTGTTTGTAATACATCAAGATAATATGGCCAATATTCGGATGAAGTTATTAGCAGAGCTGAATCAAATGCTGCCAGTCTTGAAATGGTACTGGATGATTTGAAGTATTGTAATAGTACTTTATCAGAATCTCAACACTACATGCCTTATAAAAACATTACAATATCATCGATACTAAGAAGTTCAACAAACATAACAATGAACGTAGCAAGAAGTGCAAAGTGTGGACTGCAAACCCGATCGTAAGTGTCCGCAAACCCTAAAATCAGCGTACGCAAACGACTTTCTACGAAGTGCCGAGTCTGAGCTGAGCCGTCACAATCAGCTCCGTAAATTGATAAGTTAAGTATATCTACAGATTTAAAGAAATTGGACGTCAATATTGTTTGATATGATTGGCATTATACAAAACATTCAC
>NW_027117740.1:0-23700 GCF_038497795.1 Lipomyces arxii
TGGGTGGAGTAGCCTCAGACCAACAAGCTTTTAGTCTGTGACGGCCTTGAATCTACCTGATCAGCTGATCGCTGTTGTTGGCTGGGAGCGATGTCATTAGTATAGGGTCCGAAATGAAAGCCATATCGTCTGCGTGCTGCAGCCTCGCACTGCCTTCTGCTTGTTGAGTGTTGATACCGATACAAAAACCTGTTGTGGTCAATGGGATCACTGTGGTTGTCTGAAGTCTTGACTGCCGTGTACAGTCGCTCGCTGGCCGGTCTTTGTTGGAGATTTCTCCCTTGTTGCTGGCTGGCCAGTAAATTATAATTTTCATTCTGTATGCTTGATAGCTGCGCTTTTAACGCTTCTGACACTAATAGTATTGTCCCAATGTGCAGACAGACTACAACATGCACCCTTTATCTATTACAGCTATATAGCCAGCCACATATGCAGTCGATGCACTCACAAAACTATACTTCTACTTAATACTATTGCAAATCTCAAGCACATCTATATCTGCTGCAATATGTTACTGCCATTTGATTATAGAACAGCATACTTCTACTTCTGTTGTCTGATAACTTCTGATTTGAGTAAAACTTGGGATAAGTGAATGTACTATAAATGAATATATGACTTATAATATATATTCTTGTATGTCAAATCATATCGCCTTGTGAATAAAACACCAAATTGATCGTCCATGCTGTGAAAATTGGAATTGCTATGTGGGGCAAAATGCCGTTGGGAGGAGTTGATTCTGACGAACAAAATCTCCGTAAATACAAAACGCCTATTAATATTCCTTGTCATACACATTTCGTCTATGGAAATGTAGAGGATGAATTGACAGACAGAAATTTTAATAAAAATTTTTATGAATATACTCGAAGGAGTGACCCTAGTTTACACCGGCATCTTATTTAGTTCTTCGGTCGTCCAGAGGCTTGTATATTAATAATACTAGGATTTAGTACAGAGCTATATTTGGATAAATGGCTATGATATACGCATTGACGTCCATTGGCTGATTAGGATATATAATCTGTAGTCACCATATGTTCGCCGTAGGGTTGGACGTTGAAAGTACCAACAGGAAGCAAAATCTTTAGTTGGCATATAAAAAATCGAGCCAACTATTTATTCCGAAAATTCAATAATATAAAAATACAAATATAATACCAGATATACATAAAACAAATAATCTATATGAAGTATTTACTAAAATAAATGAGGAAAAATGAAAACGAACAGCTTACTTGGCGTTGGTGATTTAAGTATACACTGGTGGCGTCAAGACCCGGGCTAATGGAAGGCAATGTGTAGAAAGCTTGTATACTATGATATGTCTAGCTTGTTGCGCACTGTGTCTCTAGGGAAGGAGGGGGGGGGGGAGGAGAGAGTGGGAGTTTATAGGAGATGTGATTGGCAGTGCGTCATCACCATTCTGCAGATTCGACCAATCCAAAATTGAGAAATTGATGGCGTGATTAAAAATGTCTCCCATCTCAATTAGAAAACCTACCTTTCGGTTGACACGGGCTCGTCGCTCTTTAGGATTGGTCCGGAGCTGGTGGACTGGACACGTTGACGACGCAGCACGTGACTAGGAGTACTTAGCTTGGTTGAATAAACAAACACTCTACCCCACACAGACACCCCACATGGACTCTGAACAATAATGTAAAGTATTGGGGCATTTCCAGACTCCAATTAATTCCAAACTTGCATCGTGTAGAAAAAGTTTCCTTTTATTTGGCACCAACAGAAAAATTGGCATCAATATAGCAGTTCATAAGGCCATACATATACCAGATGTATTGAAATTCATCTATATGAACACAACTTTCTTCGCATTTGGCTGCAGGTCGTTTGACTCCAGTGGATCGACTTTCTGTTGAATCTCTTGTTCTGTACTGGTATGCTTCGTCGCGCGTTTTTGTTGTCGGCGCTGGCGAGCTAGCTCTCTGCGCTGAGCAACCTTTGACAACGCCGTAGTCGTGAAAGAAGGAGCTGGCCGTGAGGTTGAATCTTCAGCTTGTATTATAACACTTGGTTCAGTCGAATCGGATTGAAGCATCTTTTCAGAAACATCCTTCACGTCAAGTGTTTCCCAATCATCGTAATTTCTGTCATAGATATGTTCCACAACGCGATTAACATCTCCTTTGTATTGTTCAATCAAATCTAAAATGAAATGATCTGTGTGCCTTTCTTTGTCCAAGTCTGGCAAAGACGCCGAAATGACTTTCATCATCCACGGCTGAAAATGCTTATAATCTTTCACTGTGGTCATGTACGCCTAAAAAAAATTAGCAGTTAATAAATAGAACCTCGACATTCCATACTTCAGCATCCATAGAGATTTCAGAAACTCCTATGGCCAAACCGTCTAGTCTACGCACCGACGAATAATGTTCCCATTCATGATATGCAATATGTAACATTCTTCGCTGTTCTATGGTAGATTCAATTTGTAGACTCGATTGACCAGATACGACATAGGCAAAGTGAGAAAGGTGTATTTTGATGTTGACATTGAACTTTTGAGCACAAGCAACAATCTCAAGATTGTCGCCATAAACTCCGTCCGTAGCCATTTGATCCAAATAAGCAAGCCATAATGCTTCAATCTTTTCGCTGGAAATGGTTTTGGTTTCGGGCCTTGAAATTTGCAACGTTGTCGCTTTCCTTCTGCCCCCGCGAGCCTTGCCATTTTTAGCGCGATTTGTTGTAGCATACTCTGTGGGTAAGAATTCTATGAATTTAGATTTGTTCCGTCGTAAAAATTCTACCACATCGTGCCTTACGCTTCCATGCCGTTCATGGTCCTCGTATAGTTGATCTGCTAAAGCCCGAAAGAGACAATTTCCATCTCCAATCGTAGTTGCAGCGTACAATCCTTGAGCTGCAAGCAATGGAAATTCTAAATCTTCTTCCATAGTATAGAAATTGAACTTATCACTAAAAGCATTTCATAGCAGCTGCCCCAGATGCTCCAATTCGATAAAATGCTCCCGACAGTAAAGACCTTAAAATGTTGAAGTTACTTTGAATTGGAATAGAAACAGTATCTGTATTTTGCGTCCACAATTTTGGGTTTGATTTGATTGTTAAACGTGTAGGCACACTAAGTTAATTAATTATACTACATTAAAACTGATAACAACTACATGTCGTTGTCGCTACAAAGCCATGACGGATTAGAAGTTCAATGTCTATTAATACCGACTGGTACGAAAAAGTATTTGTTTGCCATTACGCTGATTTAACGCAATCTTTACAAGAACGTAAAAACTTCTTTAAGCTCGCGTAGCAGTACTATACAACTTTTCTCTATGCAGCGTGAAGACAATTTCTGTCTAATCAGTTCCATGGCCTCATCAATGCAAACTATACAAGATCTTTATCTGTGGAATTTTTATCAATACTCAAACTTTGTCTTTAATAGTTAATCAAAATTACTGAAAAATGGACAGTCCGCCAATTACAAAGAGAACGGCCAGTAGCTCGTGCAACTACATAAAATTTCTGCCAATCGAAATCTGCCAATCACTTTAAAATGATTACTCATTAAGCAAAGGATTGAAACAAAGATAAACTTCGTAACCATTCATATTATTAACTAATTACAAAGAATTCTTGATGGCACTCTTCAAAGCACTTGGGTTGGCACCAACAATCTAGGGAATAATTAGTAATTAAGAATGCAATCAATCACAAGTGCGCTCTAGGCATCACTTGGACACGCCATTAACAGTTTAACACACCTCTTTGACCTTCTGGCCACTCTTGAAAAGCATAAAAGTAGGCATAGCACGGATACCAACTTCAGAAGCAATAGCAGCAACTTCATCAACATCAACCTTATAGAAATCGGCATCGCTGAACTCTTCAGAAAAAGAGTGAACCTTAGGAGCAATAACTTTGCAAGGTCCACACCATGTAGCATAAAAATCAATCACAACAAGCTTATCCTCACCAATGGCGGAATGAAACTCTTCGAGGCTATTTCCAGTTAACAAACAACATCTAATAACAAACAATAAAAAGTAAGACGTACGACTTAAGATCTTTAATCATTTTGATTGCGATGGAAGAATGAAATGCTCTAGTCACAGGAGGTTTGAATTGTCTGGGAATGCGCGCAAGGAATAAACCAGAATTCAATGACTTGAGGTTCATTTATGTAATGTTCAGGCAGAGTACGATACGAGTGGCGATGATAATGATATATAGCCAAACTTAAGAATTACTAATGCCTCTAGCGCACCACTACATGACGAATAAGGTACATCAGCACAAACAATGAGTATATATGATAGCGCCACGTTCTCGACTGCCCACAGACTGATTTGTCATGTGGCGCAGTAGCATGTGACGTCATCAACACCGTTCAAACACACGATACAGCCCAGGAAGATTAGCAATCTCAACAACACTTGAAAGCAATTCCTGTGTGGCAATGAGTCGTCGTTTAACAGCCGGAAAAATGAACTTTTCAACGTCGTGTTGTAGTGTTTTCCTTCTAGCATCTATAGCGAGTTCTGTGTCATGATTCATCTGTGTCTGTGTCTGTGTCTGCTGTGACGGCAGCGATTCCGGTACATAAAATAAAGCAAGTTCACTTAAAATCGTTTTAAAGCACGCTTTTTCCTCTGACCAATCGACCTGTTTGGTGTTGAAATTAGCTTTTACGCCATAAGTTTTCGAATGACGTACATAATTGCAAAGACGACTAAAAAACAATGGAAGCTTGCCTAAACTTGGAACATAGTCTTTTAGCAGTAATGGTAAACTGCGCAGTTCACCATTGTTCGTTATAGATATTGAGAAGTACTCTTCGAGCATAGCTTTCATTTCGATCATCTTGTTCAACTTTTCCTGCAAAATAAGCTATCAAAAGATGCATAATTAGTCTAGAAACTTACATCCGTCACCTTATCTGTCATATCATAACTGTTGTAGATACTTATTATCTCTTTAATGCTCAATGGGTGTGCCAGCCAGATAGTTCCGAAGTTTCCAAAGTCAGATAGTCCAATCTGATAGAAAAGATGATAGCTGTTCGCATTGCATTAGCTCCAGCTCTGATTCGTTACTACCTTGGTACCTGAGAGCTCCGTAGTCCACAAGAAACAACTTCACGTCATGCTGAATGGCAACAAATCTGCGGTTATCGTCAACCAATCCAACAAAGATATGATCAGCTAATAGCTCGGTCAAGCCTATTATGTAAGATGATGCTGCAGGTCTCTCTTTATTTTTCCTTACTGTTATGAACGTCATCTTTAATTTGTTTTCTCAGCTCCATTACACTGTGCAATCTTATGTCCAACCGTTGTCGGTCACAAACCACAAACTGCTGATTTCTTATGTCGCTATTCATCTCTGTTTCAGAACTTTGGTCAGTTTGCTGTTCACTCGTTGACAATGTAGCTGTCGACACCTCAGCATGACGTCCAAGATTCATATTTGTGAGCTTCCTTTCTTTATTGTCAGTCCGTACTAAATTGTACTCGAGTGTTCTTTTATGTTTAGTCACTGCAAAGTTTTAGCTTAACTATATAAAAATTCTTGACTATACTCACCAGGCTCAGCTTTATTTGCTTGCGACATGCTAGGCGTTGGCATGAGGGTTTGTATCTTGAATTCTCTGCTGCTATCCACTTCATGCAACGACTTTTGTATTTCTTGGCAAATTTGGTGTATAATTTCTTCTTCGTTCATAAATCGAACTTCGCGCTTGGTTGGATGCACATTCACGTCTAGTTTCTCAGGTGCAATGAGTATAGAAATGTATAGAAATGGATGGCTACCTCGAGGCAAAAACGGTGAATACACCTGAGCAATGGCACGCTTTAGTGGTTCACAAGATACGTTTCGATCTAAGCTAGATTAAACAATAGAACAGACTAATCTTCAGTCACACTCACGATTGATGAAAAAAATCGGTTGGTGATTTTTCTTTACATTGAAATTGGCATTTGTTATCCACCCATGAGCGCCAACGAGCCCGATTTTGGTCATCTCTGATACTTTAAATTCAATCAACTCGTTTGCTATTCCGGAACCAAAAATTCCCCGAATGCGATCCACAGTTGATGCATCGACCGTTGTAAATAGAGAGTTCTGTGATTCACCAAACTAGTAATTTATTAATTTATAAGTTGGGGGAGGCAGTGATTAGTCCAACCTTTTTGCAACTAATTGCTATACCTGTAGAATGAATGCTGTAGCGACCGACGACTTCCAAAATGCGATTGTACTCGTCATTCGGAGATCTAAACGCACGAAGCCTGCTGGGTACGTTAAAAAAAAGATCCTCAACCTAGTTTTATAAGTCATATTGTACAGCATATCAACTATCAAGACGCACCACGATCTGAGTTCCTTTGCGACCAGCAACAGGTTTTGGTTCGGAGCTGGATCCTGGCTTAACAGGGACCATTTTACTATCCAGATATCTGGCTCTTTAAAACGGTTAGTAAGATTTCTCATTTTTGCGTAATTGATCTAAAAAACCTCCATGCGCAGTCAGATTCTTGTCGCCTTGTCGTCACTGTTAGGTGAGCAATATGGGATATGCTGGCGAGAGCTTCACCTCGGAAACCATAGGTCGCAATAGAATTCAGATCCTCAAAAGATACTAATTTTGAAGTAGTAAATCTTTCGCAAAGTATCAACAAATCATCTTTCTAATTCCTAATCAGCATCAGAATGTAACCAAACAATTAATCCCTACAGCTATTCCATTGCCATTATCTGTAATCTGAAGTAATTTCAGGCCGCCCCCTTTTACAACGATGTCAATATTCGTAGCTCCGGCATCAATAGAATTTTCAAGCATCTCTTTCAAAGCATTTGCCGGGGTCACTATGATTTCGCCAGCAGCAATGCGGTTGATGACTGCTGTGTCAAGCGCCTATATAATAATACATTAGCATTTAAATTGTAATTACAAATATTCTCGCACTCTTATCCGTCCAAAATTTTCCATTGATCTTTATTAGTCTTCCTTTCTGCGTTCTAAATAATCAATGGATCAAATTTCAAGTCCCTCCGATTGCAATCTTCGGCATTTTGTCGCGTGAAAGAAATACACAACGCGCTGAACGCGTTCAAAGTCCCAACGAGTCACGTGATAACATAAAAATTTATTGCTACAGCTCTTCTTACTTTTAACTGTTTCTTCATGAACTATCGACAGAATGGGAAAGTCTAAAAAGGTATCCCGTAATTCTTCTGCCAGAGTTTCTGCTATTCAGAGAACTCGTGTGCCAGTTTTGCAACAGAAAGAGGCTTCGTTAGAGGGCACAGTGCATCTTGTGGACAAATTGACTGTGATTGATCCAAATGAGCGCTTGATGGCTATAGTCGCTATATCCAATTCTATTGAAACTTCTGATTTTCGACAAGCCCTGCTAAAGGCCAAACTTGTGCAGAAGCTTGTTGACAATTGTCTCAGTGACAGCTCAGATGAAGTTGTTATGGAAGCATTTGGTGTACTGGGAAATTTGGCTCTGAAGGAGGGATACGATGTCTGTGTGTTTGTATGGAGAAAAGACATTGTGTCTATAATTTCTGCGTGTCTT
Source organism: Lipomyces arxii (assembly GCF_038497795.1). Lineage (NCBI taxonomy): Eukaryota > Fungi > Ascomycota > Lipomycetes > Lipomycetales > Lipomycetaceae > Lipomyces > Lipomyces arxii. The sequence goes on from NW_027117740.1 coordinate 7,581, forward strand.
GTGAAGGTAATCCACTTATCAAATACTGGAGCGGTTTCTGACGAAGTTACAGGTACAGAAGTCACTTGATACGCTCCCTACAATATCAACTATTGAAAGAAATTTGTTGTGTAAACTAGTGGAAAACATTCTACTGTTTTTGACTTCATTGGCTACTTCTTCAGATGACATTCACGAGTCTATAGTCCAAAGATTGCCAACGCTGCCATCGCTTACATTGTATGTCATTTCCAGCAATGCAATCCCTAATTCAGTCAAAGTCGTAGCTGCTGAGAATTTATACGTTTTAAGTGAGCTTAGTTTGCCATATGTAAGTGAAATACAATCAGTCGGATTTGTTGCACCGGAAAATCTCTCGGTATCTGTCAAGATCTATCTTGCGGGTGTGCAATACAACATTCTGGAAGTAAGTCATGCTTCGACTACAGAACTTTTAGATGTTTCACGATCAATTATAGCGCTATTGAAAGAAGTCAAGACTTGTAATTGGTCAGTCGACGTTGAGACAGACACAACTGTCAGGAGCTCTACCGATCAGCGAGCGCTGTACGAAAAGCTTTCGGCTCGTCAAGAGGCTGTAGCGGCTGCTCAAGTTGGTCTGGAACTGATTACAGCGATCAGTGAAGCACTTGTTGTTAGACCAGGCGAATCTAGAAGCCAAGAGTCGGTCGACATTGATTCAAATGAAGACGAAGATATGAGTCAGGGCGACGACGAAGGTAGCGAGACTGCTGAGCATGTTGTCGATGAAGATTTCGTGATGCAGTCTACAGACAATGATACGCAGGATGAGAATTCTATCGCTTCGCTTTTAAGTCACGGCGGACTTGACGCACTGCTGCCGTTCATGGATATGAACGACACAAGAACGCATGCATTCAACGCTCTTAATAACATGATGTGGACCTTAAGCGCCACAGCTCCTCATTGGGCATTATCAAGCGATATTTCATTATTGCAAAAGACTTTGCTGTCTATGAGGTTGACAGAGTGCACAACTGACTGCCGTACTGGATGCATAGGCGCTCTCTGGGCCTGGTCAAAAAGCAGTTCAAGAGAACAACAAGCACAAATTTTCGATGGAGATACTATAAGATACTTTATAAACGGATTTCAACAATTTAGTGATGATGAATCAGTTGAGTACAAAGTCAGACTTGTTGGATTTCTTGGTGTAGTCGCACAGAAGCACATTAAAACCGATTTTACCAAGGTAGTTTCATTGAAAAGTTTTTGTTTCTCAAATGCTAACTGCTTAGGAAATTTCTATCTTTCTTTTAACACAGGTCCTCTCATTACCCAATGTCGAGCCTGTTGTAGTTATCGAGGCACTAAATGCAATTTTCGATATTTTTGCTGACAAGTCTTACGAATACGATAACGCGATTTTTGTGCAGGGGGAATTTTTACGACATTTGCGAAATGCACAGCCCAAGGTTACGGCTATGGCGAAGCAGATTGATCGAAGGAAACAATTTGAATTGAGAGAAAAGGCTGACGAGGTCGTTAACAATCTACAGCGATTTATAGCCTACAAATTCAAAGAACAACAAAAAGTTTGAAAGTTCTTTTACAAGATATGCATTACGGAGATTTTAAGATTATAATTGTTAAACTTGACTATTAATCCAATGTTTCGCCAATGATGCTTGGTATCGTGTGTGATTGACGTACTATTTGCGTGCGACGAACATTTACTCCACTGTCGTACAAAATTTTGTCGTAGTCTTTGTCTGATTTACCGTCGAAGCTTGCCAAATTTAGATTTCTTTTTTGAGAAGGCGAGCGGTAAAAGTCCTTGTGCGCCCGTGGCTTTCTTTCAACTGGGAAAGAAAAAGACGAATCGAAAGACTCTCTCTCATCAGAGCTGTGTTGCTCGCTATAGTCCTCAAAAGTGTAACTTTGGCGAATGGCGTTTGGAGCAGTGATTGGCTTACTGGGCATAGCCGAGGATTGAACGCCTCCCGGGGATTGTTGTCCTCGCAGAATTCGTTCCGCAGTTGCTTGTTTTAAGAATGACACATAAGCAGCGGAGAATACTCGTCCGCTGCTAGGTTTGTAGTCGTATTTGAGGCCAATGGCAGCCTGGGACTCGTTTCGCATTGTTTTGAAATGATCCTGTTTTATTTCGGTTGAATGATGAGAAGACTTAAAACGAGATTGTAATTCCGATCCTGTACATTGGCCGTCGTCATGGAGAGTCTCTTTGACGTCTCTGTTCGGTAAAGACAGCCCTGGATCAGATAACATTTGATCGTAGTAGTGCGAGCTTTGGCTATCAAAAGAACGACGATTGCTGGTCCAATCGTAGATATGCAGGTCGCGACTGTCTCTCCAAGGCCAAGCATTGCGATTTTGTTCATCCAGTAAGGCATTAGTTTCTGTCACTGACGGGTTTCCATCAATATCAACTGTTCCTAAGTTTCGACCAACATTTTCAGAATTAGCTAGAGACTTCTCTGCGCTCGTGGTATGTCTTTGTATTTCTCGGTCCATTGCAGCACGCAACTCGTGTGCATCCATTTGATCCGCAGTCAGGTCTATAGATGTACTTGCTTGAATTCCTGAGTTAGCGAACAAATCCTTTGAGATTGACTCGTCGTTAACCATTTCGTATTTGAATGTCAGTCTAGGATGCGGTTTGAGCAAATCAACTTTATTAACGCAAATCGCTTGTAAATTCTCTCGAAGTTTTCCAACAGCAGTGTCTGACTGGCTATTATGCGGGCTACCAGTTACTTTTGACGATTTGGTATTGGCATCGCGATAGCTTGCTTTTGACCTAAATTTAGATTTTAAGCGAGGCGAGCTTGCGTTTTTTAAATCAGGATCCATAAGAAAGTCTTCCATGATAAGAAATGCTCGCCAGAGCAGTGAAATCTAGCAAATCGTCCCCTTTTCCGACAAAAAAAAGCTGATGCTTACAAGATCCGTGTTAAAAGCTGCAACGTGTATAGTGTTGAATTGAAGCGCAAATATACCACAAAGAAAGCTCATCAAAATTCCTCTTTAGAATATTGGCCACAGAGTTCAGTGGATTTGTTAGTGATGGCTGTGATAGTTGAATCTTATTCAGGAACTTCGAAGAGTAAATTGCATGGTGGGGCTCAAAAGTAAACAAATAAGAACCGGTCACGTGATTTAAAACAAAATTGTCAATCTCTGTTCACGTAGTCACATGTTTTGAAGTAAGGCACGTGACAAAATTACTAGGGTTATCGCAGGATTTGGCAGGTAATTTAATTCTTAATAATAAAATAGGGAGGCTTAAATACCTTCTGCTTACGTGTTTAACAGCAGCATGATTACATTAAAACATCATAAAAACTCAATGTCAAAGCAAATTTGATTGTGGTTACAAATTGTATTCAAAGCAAAACCACGCTAAATAGTACAAACAGTTTGCTACTACTACTGAAAGCTTAAGAGCGTGGATACTGCGAATTGACAGAGTCAAGCCCAGCATTACAAGGAAAGCTACTTTTAACCCCAGGGACAGATGCTAAGCGATTAAGAGAGATATTTGCCAGAGGTTGTCTATGAACTGGAGTTGTAGCAATTCGAGGCGATGAATCATAGCTTGACTTATGCTTCTGAGCCGCATTGTCTAATTATCAGTTTTCGGTTTGCAAAAAATCTTTGTAAATACAACTCACGATATTCCACTGCAGACGGCACAATATCACTACTAGCAGTTCTTGTGGTGGTCTGTAACGGGCCGAACAGCGTCTTGCGTTTGAGTTTGTCGTAAAGCTGTTGAAGTTTAGTAAATTGCCGCGTCTTGTCCTGTAAACTCTCAAGTAGTTCCTGATTCCTTTGAGTGACTATGTCAAGGTCTGTTTTCATTGCTGCGCAGCGATTGCGCGACGCTATGCAATTAGCGTAGCTTGATCGTATGTACATGCAACTTACATCCAATCTCAGAATTTGCATCACGCACTACCCTTTCTAGATGTTGATTTAGCTTATTGAACTTTTCTGTCAAAGATTTCCCTAAATATTCTTGATAGAGCCTAGAAATATGAGAAGATGTATAGAACTCTAAAATGTTTGTCTTGACAGCTCTTGGGAACATTGATAAGTCCAAAAAGCGAGCGCCCTAGAGCAGATCTCGTTTATAACCGAAGGACTTAAACCTGCAAGTACACTCTTAAACGTTAGCTTTCAAGGTCGTAGTATACTTCAAGTCATGCCGATTTATAGTCACTGCATTTGTTAGCGATTTCTCTAAGTCAGAGTTTCTGCAAGTAATAAATACTCTGTCGGATTTAATGTGGTCAGAACTACATCCTAGACAAGTCAATAAAGGTATTTAGCCCAGATTTATTCTGTACATCTGGTTCATTTAGAAGAGTGTCACATGCCGGGCAAATTCGTTCTCCTGGAAATGCTTTGTTGGCGCATTGGATGCAGAAGATATGACTGTGACTGTTATAGAAAATCCTACTTAAATCCAAAGAAAAAAACCAGCCTGCATGTTGTAACAACGCCTTGTTGACTTAAATGACGCCTACAGTGATGATTATTACAGCGAAGCTGATAATCCATTATTGTATAAAGAGACACTAGAGGCGCGAACTGTAAATAAGAATGTAAACAAGAAGCGGCGCATGAGTCTATGCTAACTAACACACGTACTCTACACGTCATTAAATATGATTTCAGCTGATATCACAGCTGTCTCGACACTCATTGCATTAGCGTTTTTGATAATTTTGTATTATTGTTATTATTGTTATTATCGTGCTTGCAGCAAGTCCAGAATCAATACTCTCAAATACGTTTCTCCTCTTGATGGATCCGAAATTATGAATGCTTTGGTAAGTCAGAATGCCCACTGGCCGTCGCCATCATATGAATTATTTATACTTCATGGGCGATCAATACCACTCGACATTCTCATGATCGATCTGTTTGAAGGTCGCACTGGGCTTCGTGGATCACTCTCTGATTCTCTATGGCTGTTGCATCAAATGACAGAATGCCACTGGACACTAAAGCTGCTTATGACATTATTATGCACTAAACCGAAAACCATCACGGCATATTCAGATTTGCTGCAGTAATAAGTTGAAATGATCACTGGCCATTCTATAACTAATTTGTCACAGATCTACGCGTCGTTTGCAGCTGGCATTTCAGTTAAAAAATCTAGTCCTTGCTCAAATCTGGGATATCGATAGAAACGATCAGATTGGAATTTTAGGATCTCGAAAATTTGAGCGGCACGTCTTCAAACACTATTGCGTTCAGAAACGACCGGAATCACCTACTAAGTATGATAAACTAATTTCATTAGCTGCACACACAGACTTAGATGAGGCGCTGAATCAAGTCAAGATCGACGGATTGGTAGCTGTCGAAGTGAGTATTTTAAATGATCGTTCTTCTACAGTTGCCTGGTATAAGGCATTAACTGCGCAATACTGTGGCCAGCAACACTTAGCAGGACTAACCATGACCTCGTTGAAGTCGGCATTTAACTTTCTGCTACAGCGTGATATTAAAATTGAGTCGGTCGTTGATACCAGTTTTGAACAAGCAAATATCTGTAGAGAGTCAGCAAATACTGCCGCTACAAGAGTTCACGCCGTATGCGCTGCTTGGACCGCAGTGTTGATTGTCAATGGTGAAATTAGCAGTTACGTTCTCATTGGTCGTAAATGTTAACAAATTTAAGTACAAAACTTGCTTTGTTTTCGCTAAAATATAAAGTAATTACTAGAGCGCTATTACAATAACACCTTATTAGGTCGGCAAAGCGAGCGATGACGTCGAACAGCGTAATACTCATCCCGCTACTGCCTAGCTAGTCACATAAGTCACCTCCATTTTGATTTCTCACCCAATTTGTTAAGAGTTTCTTTGCAGTTTGCGCTTCATTGGATGACAATTGTCTCCAGATTATTGCCTTTAGCTTCTATCCGTCGTCGACGCCGTCTCATTACTGTCCTTGCTGGATTAACACTTTTATTTTTCCTGGTAATCTATTTTGCACAGTCTCACTCATCTGGAAATCCTAGAACCTACAGAAGACCTGGTACTCCTTTAGATTCAGACCTAACAGCAGTTCATCGTCCACCCCCTCAGTTACGACTTCCTTCGATTAAAGATTCTCTTGCTGTCGGATTCAATCCAGAAACTGATCCCGCAATCCAGGCAGAAATTCGCAAATTTCACAAACAATACAACAAACTAAACAAATTCAAGTTGAATCAAATGGCCTTCCCGAAATCTCTTACTTTGCAATCTAGAGTACGCCTGTCGTCAGGCTTTGAAATGCCTGTTCTCGGTTTTGGTGTCTATATGGCCTACGGCGAAGAAGTCATTAACGCTGTTTATCATGCTCTCAAAACTGGTTACCGTCACATTGATTCCGCTACGCTTTATGAGAATGAGCGTGAGGTTGGTGTCGCAATTAAGAAGTGGATTCACGATACAGGCGCTAAACGCGAGGATGTGTTTTTCACAACGAAAGTCTGGGATACAGATCAAGGCTATAACAACACAAAAAAGGCAATCAACTGGTCGCTACGCGAGTGCGACCTAGGTTATATTGATCTGTATCTTATTCATTCACCTTACCCTGGTCGTCAACTACGCAAAGAAACATGGCAAGCCATGGAGGAGGCGGTTCAGGAAGGGAAGATCAGATCGATTGGTGTATCGAATTATGGCATCAAACATCTCAAAGAGATGGAATCTTACGCAAAAATTAAGCCAAGCGTTAACCAGCTAGAAGTTCATCCATTTCTAACCCGCAAGGAATTGGTCGAATACTGTAAAGAACGTGATATTGTAGTCGAGGCTTTTTGTCCTATCACTCGTGGTCTCAAGTTCAATGATACTAGAGTTCAGTCTTTGGTTGCGAAGCATAAACGCACACCTGCTCAAATTATGCTTAGATGGAGCTTACAACGAGTAAGTATTGTCATTAAGTTTTATTGCTCACTTTAATACTCATAACAATTATTAGGGCATGGTACCTTTACCTAAGAGTTCAACTCCAAAGCGTATTGAGGAAAACGCACAATTGTTCGATTTTTCTCTCAGCGACAATGATATGGAGCTGCTTATGACTAACGAGTATTACATTGTCGACTGGGATCCTACAAATGTAGCCTAATGATAGTATACTCTTCATCTAACACTGATCCAAAGGTTTTATTCTCTAAATGATAACACTGAACTAAACTTATCTCAGATATACATTATATTGCCACACGTGCTGCCAAGGAAAACAGAAAAAAGCCAAATACGCCAGTAGCATCCCTTATTTCATAGCCTCAACCAATCACACTTCCTGGTCCAGGTCCACTTTGTCCAGCAGTCGTTCCAAGTCGATTGTCAGAATAAGTCCAGCCCCCAAATTGACGCTGAATACTTTCGGAAAGATAATCGTCTACAACGGAATCTGTTGGAACTTCACTAGTAAACTCCTTGTCAAAATTGGAGGTATCCGTCGCTGATGCCACACTCGGTTTAAAAGGTGGCGGATACTTTTTACCCAATAACTTCTTCCAATCGATTTCAGCAAAAAACTTATGGTTCTTGATTTCAGCAGGCCCGTTGGCTCCAAGCCGTCGCTTTGGATCTCTATCAAGCAAGCCAGTCAAAAGTGACTTGGCGTCTTTGTCCATATCATCCGGAAAGCGCAATGGCTCTTGCAAAATCTTGCGATACATTTCGTTGGTATTTTCGTCGTAAAATGGCGGTAATCCAGTCAACATCTCATATAACAAAACACCGAGCGTCCACCAATCGACTGTCTTGGTGTACCCCTGACCCAGAAGCAGCTCAGGCGCAAGATACTCGGGCGTTCCGCAAAAAGTATTTGTCTTGTCGTCTTCCCTCATATTAAGTTTGCACAAACCAAAATCGCATAAAGATATATGTCCTGTATAATCTAGCAAAATATTTTCTGGCTTCAAGTCACGATAAATGACGTTGAACTCGTGCAGACACTCGAGGGCACACAGCAACTCAGCTGTATAAAATCGAGCACGGTTTAAATCAAATTTTCCTTCGCGCTGTAAATGGTGAAACAGTTCACCACCATTCACAAAAGCCAAAACAAAATACAGCTTTTCAGGTGATTGAAAACTAAACTTCAACGGAACAATAAAGGGATTATTGATCTGTGCCAGCACTGTTCTTTCTGCCAGAGTATGATTTACCTCCGATCTAGAAACAATGTGGGCCTTGCGAATAGTTTTCAAAGCGTAGATACGTGAAGTATCCTTTTTGCGAACTTGCATCACTTTTCCAAATGATCCCTTTCCCACAACTTTTAAAAGCTCAAAGTCGTCAATTGTCAGCGGTATATTCAGATTTGGCCTAAATGACGCAGTTATGTGAATCTTCCCACTACCCCAAGAAACAGCAACCCATTCGTCAATCTTTCCGGATCTAGCGTCAAACTTCGGCGAAACTTTGCAAGATCCAAGTAGAATGTCCTCATCCGATCCTGCAGGTCCACTAGCTGAAGAAGTAAAGAAGGAGCCAGTGTTTCGTACATACATCGAAATTGTCAGAGTCTCAGCTCTGCTGACATCGAAATTCGCAGTCTGGTCCCATTTAGGGGCTTCTATAGTACCAGACTTGGCATCAAGAATGACTTGAGTCTTGTCAAACTCCAAAACCAAATATGGCAGAAACCGACGAGATGATGACGCAGTGGTCGAATATTGCAGCGCGCTACTTTGACCGTGCTGTGCATGGGTATATGAAGGTGGCAGCGAAATTCCAGTCGCTTCATGTATCGTTACAGTCAGCAAACCTGGCTTTACTGTAGATGTTGTAGACGTTGATGCCGACGATCTATGGCTAGAAGCAAGTGTCTGCTTAGAGGAAGGTGCTGGTGGTGCTGGTGCAGCTGCATGATTGGAATCATCATGCTTGCTGATGTGATAGAAATGGTGGTTATGAGACTTTGAAGTAGGTTCTGGGGCAGCCTTCTCAGGGTGATCATTGGCGTATGTCTGAGGTGTGATTGTTGACGTTGAAGATGAGCGAGAAGAAGAGCCTGACGTCAAATGCGTCTCACGTAATTCTTTCAATACAAGTTAATGAGATCATGCATCATAGAGTACAATCAGCTTACTTTTTGTAAGTTTCCAAGACATTTCTTGTTCTGCACAGTGTAGAATGCGCAAGGGTTTAACAAGTGGAGGAGTGCAAAGCGGCGGACGACCGAACAACCTTGAGAACTGCAGCTTCAACGTTTACGCATATGTGCCATAAATATAACATAATTATAAAGCCAAAGTTTTATATAAAGCATTACAGTTTAAGCTAACATATTGATATTGACTGACTACACTCGTTCCATCATTATTGGAATTGGACCAGCAGGTGCAATTCCCGTTTTTGCAGTCGAATAGCCTTTCTTCAACTGTTCCAAAAAGGTTGTATCTTTAAAAATAGCAGGAAAATCGTAGTAGAGATGAAGTAACCAACGCTGAAGATTTGGATATCCATATCTGATCATTCTAATGTTGCAGCTAAATAAAGTGAAATAGGCAGCATCAAACCGAATTATGGTAGGAAATAAGCGAATATCTGCTTCGGTTAAAGTCGACCCAAATAAGAATTCACGTCCGTCAGAGAGAATCTCCTCTAATCGGTCAAGCGATCTAAAAAGCGGATAAACATTTTCGTCATCTAGAGTGTCAAATTTAATACTTCGTACTACTCAGCAAAGACACATACAGGCGCTTTGAGTAGTTGCAAATCCAGCTTTGTAAACTCCATTATTCACAGTGTTGTATACCCATTCGTTCATTTTATCGATTTCTGGCCTAAGAGATTCGGGATATACATCAATTGCAGCTTTATCAGCAGGTAGCACTACATTAAAAGCTGTGTTGAACATCCTGATGATTTCGCTTGACTCATTGTTTACAATCCTTGAACTGTTTAGCGAGATTCTCCAAAAAAACAATCACACTCTATCTTACGTCTCATATTTTAAATCCCAAAGCATAGGCACAGTAAATCGTTTATCGTAATTTTTATCCGCTTTGAAATAAAATTGACTAAGCAGTGTAAATCCATAATGAGGATCTTTTTCACACGAATTGTCGACAGGTTCAAAGTACCAACCTTGCTCACCCAATGCCCAGTGTAGCCAGACCACACTGACAAACTCCTCAAGTCCCTTCAATTTTATCATAAGCAGTACTCTATGTGCCCATGGACACGTGGCGCACACGTAAACAACGTATCGATTCTTCTCGGGCTTGAAGTGTGGGTGGCCGAGAGAGATCATATCGCGAAAAGTGGAAGCTTGCCGTCTGAACTTGCCGTCTTGATCGGCCTGATTCTTACGCTGATCAGCGTCAACTCCCGGGCCTTTAGCATTTGGGTCATCTGGAAGAGCGGGCATTTTGTTTGGCAAAGGGAATGAAATCTTGCCGGTGAAACGTATTGAGTAAAGTTCGATAACTACTTTAAATATGCCCCAGTTGGTGTCAACAGAGCCGCAAATCTAGTGGCTCTGCTCTCCGTGCTTGGTGAGACTTACAAATCTACTTTGTAATCCGTGATAGTCCTACCTCGTGACTTTTTTCTCATTCTTCATATATGGCAGCTGAATCCGTTCGCCAGTTTTTCACGGCTCGTTCTTTTGCTGTAGCCGGCGCTTCTACTGATACTGCAAAGTACGGTAATAAAGTGCTGAAGTGGTACTATGACCACGATCTTTCGGCAACTGGCGTTAATCCAAATGAACCAGTTGTCTATGCAGTCAAATGTTCTCCATCAATTACAACCTTAATCGAAAGTACGCATCTTGATAGTATATCAGTGAGTGTTGTCACTTCTCCGCGAGTGAGTCAGTTGCTTCTTGAAGAACTTAATAGGTTGGGACCGGGTGTTGTCAAAGGTGTCTGGTTTCAACCTGGAAGTTATGACAATGCTACTTTAGCAGCGGCAAGTAAGGATCTCAACATAATTGCAGGAGGTAGGTGCATTCTTCTTGAAGGAGAACAAGGACTGCACGCTTCGGAGAAATTATAATTAAAATGCTATTTCCATAAAAGAGTATTCCAGTGAGCTAAAGATCAAATCAAAACTGCATACAGACTATGCACCGATCTTTCAGTCATGACAGTATTTTGAATAAGGGAACCTATAAAATACGTTTAGTGCATTGCTTGCCCGCAATCGCCAATTTACTGAATAATGTTTGATTCCAGATTAATCAAAATGCTCTGAACCCTCGTCAAAAACGAAAACCGTACGATGCTCGTCTTCCATCTCCTGCATTAGTGGATCGTACAACTCAGGACCATGCCGTCTTCGTTGATAGTCAAAATAAATGCACATTAGTAGCAAAATACCTTGAAAGACAGCAGATGAAAAATAAGGTAACCACGAACTCCAGGCAGTACCTTCACGCATTGAAAGGCTGAGTGCGAAAAGGAACCCACCCGGAGACTGCATTAACATCGTATACACACTCAAAGACTCAGCATGCCTCAGTTTATACGTCAAATATATTTGAGGCAAGTACTGACAAGACGCAAGTATTGTAGCTTCAACTCCTAATAATCCTGCAAAAAACTTGATATACGAATTGGTAACGTGAAAGTAGAGACCAAACGCAAGAGTCGCAGCGAAATGACACAACGCCAATGTAAACACACACAATGCAACGTGATATTCCGATCTGTGGCTAGCTGGGAAATAGATAAGATACAGCAATAAGCTAATCTAATTAGCATACCACTGTTATTGCACATGTCAACATGACCTACATTATGGTGAACATAGAGAATTGTAAAGCAATTTGAGTGACTCCAAGAGTAGCCGCAATGCATTTACCTGGAGACTGAAGGGGTTAGTCCAAGTCGTTTACTAATATATACACGTACTAGCACTTGACAGCATTCCACAACATCTGTAGAAAGTAATAGCACGTTTCCAAACGAACATGTTCCCGCACATGTTCCTAGTAATAGAAACCAAGGAGATATGCCTAACGAACTCTTTCTGGCTATTATTTTGATTTGCTGAGGGACATATGACACAAATATTCCGACTGTGATGCCAATGGAGATCAGCAAATTGAAGTAGTTCGGATGGTCTAGTGCTACGCATAGTCCTGATGATGCCAAATTAGACGGTGGGGAAAAAGACGCTGACACGTCAAAGGTCGCCATGCCTTGTTTAAATAAATACGCGATAGCGCGCTTCGGCTTGCGTATTTACAGACCAAGGCTGCTGTAATCGTAATCACTGGGAGGGTGCGGAGCGGCTTATGAAGCTCTGTTTGAGCTAACAGTAAGAATGTGCCAATCGTCACTAAGTTATTCTGTATTTAAATTTATGCTACAAATTCACAGAAAGTTAAGTATAAACATTAAACCCAAAAGCCATCGTCGTGTAGCTGTTCTTTGATTTCAGTTAGTGTCGTAATGACTTTTGAACTACAGTATATAACTTAGCTAGATGGAAGCTACAATAGCATGTAAGTACTATGGGTCTTGTGCTATACAATAACGCTTTCCGTCTCATCGTTCCCTGGCTTCTTAATTGCAAGCGAATGCATCATGGACATGACATTACACACTCCGTATTAGTTACGTGCTTAGTTTGTATTCAGGAATTATTTTGAATACCTTATTCAAAACCTACTCGAATATTTTCACGACAACTACAAAATTCGAGGAGTTTGTTCCAACCTTGTCCGACATTCTCCTGAAATATTTCACCGACTGGTGCTATCACTATGGCTCCTAATACAGCCTACAGTTATGAACCAAGTCTAAGGTCGCGCGTCAAATCAGAAACAAATTTTGCATCAAAAGGTGCTGTTCCTAAGAAAGGGAGTAATGGCTCTCTTGCACCACCCGGTATGAACGGCGTGGAAAGAACAAAGTCTTCAAGCGAACCTCTTACTCCCAGGTCTCGGTCTCCGGTGGGATTGATACCGTTGCACCGAAACTACCGGCATTTTATTCACAAATACGAAGTTCCTCGGAAATTATTACACGTGTCAATAGGATTTCTGACGTTGGTCCTTTACCTACGAGGTGCTAATGTCGCTAGTGTAACCCCTTTCTTAATATTTCTTTTACTAGTCATTCTACTTTTGGATGTGATTCGTTTTGGGTCACCGGCTTTCAGCAAATACTATATCAAGTTTTTTGGTTTCTTGATGAGAGAGAGTGAAGTTAATCAATGGAATGGCATCGTCTTCTACCTTTCAGGACTCATTATCGTATTCCTCGCCTTTTCTAAGGTATACAAGCATCTATACTTTATGTATATGATTCCCTGACTTTTTTATTTAGGACATTTCCCTTCTTGCTGTGCTACTTCTCTCATGGTGTGATACTGCGGCATCTTCTTTTGGGCGTGCATACGGCCATCTTACTCCAAAAATTTTTAAGAACAAATCATTGGCAGGTACTGGTGCAGCTTTTTTGACTGGAACATTTTCTGCGTACTTGCTTTACGGTTTTATATTTCCAAAAACGTCCGGTCTTAATGTTGATGATCACCTGGCTTGGACTCCCGAAAGTAGCAATCTTTCACTTTCTTCACTATGTGTTCTTTCGGGTTTTTCAGGTGCTGCGGCCGAGGCCGTGGAATTATGGGGCTTGGATGATAATCTTACAATTCCAGTAATTTCTGCTATTGTGATGCAACTTGCCGTTCTTCTGTGTAAAAGTAGTTAGCCACGAAGCCGTCTTATTTTTAAAGACAAAATTGTTGAAGAGACGTAACGTGTATGATACCAAGCTGTTAAAGAGTATTGTACGATATTTATTACAGAGTTTATTAGACTGAAGACAAAAACTGCTAGCTTCACCGAGCAAGACGCTAGACAATTATTGTAGGTTACTAGCATTTTCACATGTCGATATGCAACCTCAACCCTTACCTCAAGGGCTGAAAAAAGGGTTGAAAAAAGGGAAAAAGAAGAAGAAAAGAAAAAGTAAAGAAGAAGAAAAGAAAAAGTAAAGAAAAAGTAAAGAAATAAAAATAAATAAAAATAAATAAAAATAAAACAAAAATTAAAAAATGATCCAACCGCGAATCGAACGCGGAACCTCCTCGGAGTTCAGAACACAATGTGAACGAGACGTGATAAACCGTTACACCACTGGACCTTACTACAATCTGTTAAGCGACAAGCCGGTTTAAACCCCGAGAGTTCAAAGAAGAGTTATGTTTTCCAATGGTTAAAATGTATTAATACAAGTGCATAACTAGGTCTATATATAATAAAAGGTATAAAGATAAATAGAATATTGTAGAAGAAAGTAATTGTAAGTATAGAAGAATGAAGAAATAGAACGAAAAGGAAAGGTCTTGAAGGATGTCGAAATATCTAGAAAGAAGGTTAAGAAGAAAAGTTAGATGGTTAGTCAAGGTCAGTGTAAGAGACGTGTCGTGACGCTCTTATACGTTTGTAGGAAAGATATGTAAACTGCTTATATTGAAGTAACTCGTAGACCTAGGTGAACAATGACTCCTCACTGTAATTGTTAAGAACGATTCAGGTAAGTCATTCTAACAATAGGAGTTGGGCGGCGGAGGCCGACGGCGTGTGGTTGTGTTGGTGCGTTTACGATTGCCGGAGGAGTCCGGACCCGGCGATCCGCGGTTAGCGTGAACAATCGTGTGTTACGGATTGAATCCGTGCGGCTTACGCCTTGGACCTGAACTGGTGCGGCTTGGTGCACCAGGGTTCATTGCGGCTTGCTCAGCGACGGGTGAGGCTAGTTTAGGGTTTTAGGGTTTACAACTCTCTTCCTTCAAGCCTTGGCCGTGACTGCTTTTGAGCAAGGTCTGATACAAAGATATACTTATTTGTGTGCTTTCCTTTTTCTCTTCCTAACACTCGTAACACGCACATAAATTTGATATCTTTGTATCAGGTAAGTCTTGTTTGTTATTTGTGTAGTTTGTTAATAAACTTTGTATCAGTATCAGTATCAATACCCACAAACCTGAACAATAGAAGCGGTGTCCGCTAGACGTAGAAAGCCCCAAGCTTGATATCTTGTTATCTAGATTACAGTGAGGAGTCATTGTTCACCTAGGTCTACGAGTTACTTCAATATCAGCAATTTACACATCTTCTCTTACAAACGTATAAGAGCGTCACGACACGTCTCTTACAGGGGCCCGTATTCGACGTCAAAGGCCAAGACAGAGATACCGCTCCTCCGATCATTCCTCTGTCAACAACAGGCCGCTGCAACTTTCGGCTAATGGACTGACCTCGCGTCTCGCGACAGGAACGCAATCGACGGTTTGCCGCTGATCTTTGTCTTCATTGCGGTAAGCCCGGCCATGTTCTTCGCAACTGCCCGACAAGGGATCAAAGCCAAAGACATTGCGGCCTACTGCCGCGACCTATCTGACCACGAGTTCCCAGACGACGACGACGACGACGAGGCACCCGCTCCAACCTTGTATGCGTTGTCGGGAAAAGGCCCAGCCCGTCAGTAAGCGGCCCACTGACGGGCAAGAACAAAGACAAAGACAAGGATAACCCCATTCCGGCGGACAAAGGAATCTCGGACGAAACTGAGCTGGCCGTCGTTGAGAACACGGTAGTGTTGGACAAGGAAGTTTTGAACCGGTGTGAGCTCGCAGCCGTCGCGGACGCGGTATCAACCCAACCACGTTTGATTATACCTAGCATCTTATCAGCAGTTTCCAACAGACACATCCAGTTCAAAACACCGATACTTATCGACTCTGGCGCTACTGACAACGTCATCGGTTCAGATCTAGTGCAAAAGGAAGGAATTCCAATGGTCAAAAAGAATATTCCAGTCTTAGCGCGTGTTATTGACGGTCGTGAGTTGGACCCAATCACTCATGAAGCAGTTTTGACAGTGGTCATCGCGGGCCACGCTTCCGAAGAAACTTTTGACATTACCAAGCTCGGACACCAACAGGTTGTGTTGGGTCACAGTTACCTGAAGGACCATAATCCGGACGTAGATTGGAGTGCCGGAAAGATTAAGGGTTGGAATACAACGTGCGTTAAGGATTATCATGTATCGTTCGATGATCGAGCAGCTGCAGCCGGCGAGTCGGACGAGTGCAGACCGTGGTGTGGACACTATGCGTGCCGGGGAGAAAAGAGCTGTGT
>NW_027117741.1:0-18218 GCF_038497795.1 Lipomyces arxii
TACATCTCGCTGAACTAAAATGAGTACAACGGTATGATTGAGTCACTCTCGTGTCAAACTGAAGTGCAATAACTTGAGTCACTTAAGAGTCGGATACAAATCGATAACTGGCTGTGAGACAGAAGACGCAGAACAAAAAGTACAGATTTATTGACAACAGATTCAAGCCAGCTCTAGCATGAGTGAAAAATAGTGTGGCCGTATAACAGCTTGGCGCTAAAACTGTTGCAGAGGACATCACAGTATTGCACTGCAGATATTGCACGCATGATAATATGCGCACAGAGGAAGGAAAGGCAATCGAAGTGGTATGTAAAAACAGACAAGTTATCCGGCCCAAAAGCAGCAAGCAGAGTTCGGGTATTAACAAGAACGAGTACAACTTTGCGTAGTTGCTTTTTATGGTATCCATGACATTTTTCATTGAGGAGAAAAACTTGTGTTATAACATAGTAGCAGATTTCAAGCCTGGGCTCGAATTCGGTTATTCAACTTGCAATGGTGCGCGTACAGTTAGTGTAGCAGCCATTGCCTTGACGTGCTTGAAATAACCTAATTTGATCAATGCGCTGTGGGCTTCATGTCAGAGTGGCAGGTGCACTATCCGTTTGGACAAAAATTTGCAATGGGAGGATCACTAGGCTAACCTGCGAGACTGGAGTCATATGCGGAATACTGTTCTTCAAGACATGCAGAGTGATTACGATTAGTCATTGCCTGTACTATCTTCTGTATGCCTTGTCCCGATTTGCTTATTTTGTTGAGCCGTTTATGTTTACTTGTGCATATTTACTTGTACATTTTATGCTGGCATTGGCGGTCTTACCTGGTAATTATGTGAACTGTTCATATTTAAGGCGGGAGTACGGTTTAACTTACCGCGTTGCGAACTGATTCTCACTTATGACATTGGTCTACAACTGAAGGGAAGCACAAATCGAATGCAGACGTCGGAAAGTTGAAAGGCACCTGTGTTAAAGCAGGCGGCATTAGAACAGACGCTTCACGAAACAAAGTATTCTACGTTGTGTTCTAGATATGGCAATATTGAAGCAGTTTGCAGGATTAACTTCGTCCGAAAACTTTAAAGCATCGAAAGTACTAGTAACCAAGTACTTCTAATGCACAAAGCTTAACTGTAATTATAAGCACTTGATTGCCAGACCTTCGTTGAAGCTGTCTGTTTAACCAGTCATCACTCATGTACAATGTGTTGCCGCTCTAATTTGTGAAAATATTCTTAATTTTTCTAATATATCAATATTCAATTTTTGATTAAAATCAGCTTCAATTAAACGGCTATTTTTGATTAGAGAATGTGGTATATATCAAGACGGAAAGTATTTACCATCAGCTTGAGCCAGAATGTAATCGATGGCCTGTCCAATAGATTTGATCTCGTCGGCTTCCTTGCTGTAATCATTGTTAGTAGACTCTTCATTGTGAATTTATGGTAATGTCGTACTCTGGGATCTCAATGCTAAATTCCTGATATGACGTTAGTGTGCTTTGTTACGTCACATGAAAATATGAACCAACCTCTTCGATGGCCATAACAACTTCGACGGTGTCCAAACTGTCGAGACCGAGATCTGAAGCAAATGTAGCAGTAGGAGTAATCTAAATTTATCAGAATATCGTACTGTCGGAGCAGTCAAGTTAATATACCTCGGTGTCCTTTGATATCTAGATCCAAATCAGCATTCGTGTGCAACCAAATCAATGGCTACAACGTACCTTGTCGAATGACTTGACAACCTCAATAATTCTAGCCTGAACCTCATCACGATCAAGACCAGCGTCACCAGAGTAAAATCGCTGCTGAAATCCAAAGACGGACTGGATAGCGGGTTGTCGGAAGACAACGCGAGATGAAGGAGCAACAAACGAGCGAACTGGTCTGGCAGCAGTGGTCAGGTTACGCAATGCAGCCGATCTGGCGGTTTGTTTGAGGAAGTTTGAACGCAACATTGTGTTTTGATGGAGACAAGTAAGAAAGTTCCAAGATGCTGAACGAGAAAACAGAACGAAACGAATTTTAGTTGGACTCGGGATTGTGATCTTCATGTGACTCATATGTGATTTATGTGTGACATGTACTTGACCGCGCGGGCCAATCACGATTCGCTCAATACAGCAACCACTACGCTTCACCAACTAAATTTGAGCTCGTATACTCTTGATCTATTGGAAACCCACAATCCCAGCCCAGCAAATGGTCATTTCAACTGCTCCTATTCTTTACCGGATGGCTCGGACACGAGCCAGTCAATCGACTTACCGCGCATTTTCTTCCTCAGTTCTGCGTGCTGCTCAGCCAGCGCCTGGCTCATATCCTCCCGGATTTCGTCTTGGGGCCCCAGAGGCCTGGGATGAGGGAGAATCTGCTCTTGATCGCGCTGGAAAATTGTATCTTATGACTGAGTTGTTTCGTGGAATGTACGTCGTCTTGGAACAATACTTCAGAGCTCCATACACAATTTATTACCCTTTTGAAAAAGGGCCAATTTCACCCAGATTTCGTGGAGAGCACGCCTTACGGCGGTATCCTTCCGGAGAAGAACGATGCATTGCGTGCAAGCTTTGCGAAGCTATTTGTCCCGCTCTTGCAATCACCATTGACGCCGAAGAACGTGTTGATGGCAGCAGACGTACGACTAGATACGATATCGACATGACCAAGTGCATCTACTGCGGCCTTTGCCAAGAGTCATGTCCGGTTGATGCCATTGTCGAGACTCCGAATGTTGAATACTCGACCGAAACTAGAGAAGAATTGTTATATAACAAGGAGAAGCTGTTATCGAATGGTGACAAGTGGGAGCAGGAGATTCAGTTCGGTCTTGATGCGGATTGTAAGTTGGCGCTTGCTGTATGTTTGAAGTATACTAATATGAGCCTTAGCCCCCTACCGTTAATCTGTTCTTTAGAGTCTCTACGTTTGAAACAAAGCTTTTGTGGCTCTTACACATTTGACTGTCATATTGGATACTCACACGATCAAGGATCGAAACTGGAGGGTTACTAAAAAGAATGTTAAAATATAATGCTCTACAAATACAACTTTAAGTAGATGATACAGATATTGATAGGTATGATACAAAATGTAAATGATTATGCAAAGTCGATATTCCTGGACGAAGCGCCTGCCACCATTGCTTCGCGAGTAAGAATGCTTAAATGACCTTGAGCCGAGCTTTCGGCATCATTCACGTGCTGTCTGATACGCTGCAGAATTGTCTCTGTTCGACTGTCAGCTTCAATACCGTTAACAATCATTTCCTCCAGCAAGCTTTTGCATCCAAACAGGTCCATGAAATAGTCCCACTTCAGTTGCAACGCGTAGTTATAGAGTTCAGTTGTGCAGCCAAATATGTAAGATTGGATGCCATATTTGCGTGCCCGCTCAAACACCGAAAGTGCGGCCGAGCCGTCTCTGAAATCCAGAGCAAAGATCTTGATCGCATGTGCAAGGAGCAATGGGTAGTTCTGAGCAATACCAGGGGCCATGACCATCTCCTTGCTGGTGCTTTCAAACATTTCTGCTGCTTCTTTAAACGGTCTGTAAACGTCTCTTTCTAATAGCTCATCAAGCTCGACATCTGTTCGGCAAGCGTCCATACGGGACTTGGCATTTCTTAATGAAAGTACCCTTTCTGAGTTCTCGTTTGTGTCCGTCCTCCGGGCTTGTTCGCCTCGCATTGAAGGAGGATATTGTTCAATTCCGGACCGAACTGACAAAACCTGCGTCCATGACAAGGGGTCCTTAACCCTTTGTGCCATACCTCCGATATTCATACCGGTAGTCCGAGAATTGTGCCGTGGTTGGAATATCATGGATGAACCCTTTTTCTTTCTTGACTTTCCTATTTGATCTGCACTTGTCGAGTCTGTGACTTTCTCGAACAGCAGCTCAAACATGCTCATTTCTTTCATAGTAGCGCCAACATGAGGTCTTGATGGTGGTCTGGTGGCTGGACGTGCACGAGTATTGAAGTCATTATGCCGGAATGTAGGTTTTGGCCGTCCGTAAGGAACCTCTTCCTTGAGATAGTCCCACCCATCCCGCAAAGACCCAATATAATCTAATTGCTTTTCTTTGTCAAACTTACTAAATTCTTTGTGCTGCCCGGCTTCCGATGTAGTCTTGTTGCTCTTAGTTGCGTCTGCATTTGTCATATCCTTTTTTGACTCGTTATTTGCGTATTCGCCAATTTCCTTCAGAGTAAGGGTCAACAGCTCATCTAGTGACTGGGTGCTGTACAGTCGAGCTTTTGATATTATTGGCTTGGCATGCCATAAAGTATATGAAGCACGCATGCCGCTACCTAACAACGCCTGCATAATACAATCTATCTCGTTTGTATCCTATAGATTATTAGCGAAAGAGAAAGCTGCAGGTTGGGATCAAAAAATCTTGAGCCGCTCGATCCATCTCGGGTATACAAGGGACTGAATCGTCCTCAACTTAACAGAAGTTTGATGATTATTTAAGGTATAATGGTAAAGAAAGGCAAGAACAAGGGGAGTAGTCGTGATGAATCACCGTCCGATGAGTTGCCATCGCGGCCTTCAAAGTTTTCAAATACATTGAATCGGTCGTATAACAATCCAGATTTTATACTTTCCGGTAATTTATATATATACTGTTTAAGTGTTTAATTAGTTTTTAACTTGTATTTAGAAGCTGATAAGGCAGATTTGAAGGAAATATCCGCGAGGCCACCTTCATATTTCTTATCTAGTTTTGCAGCAGTGAAAGGTGGGAAACATGGGATAATAAATAATCGTGATATATCACCAGAAGAACTACGATATTATGCTTATCAAGCTAGAGAGGCCAATGAAACAGAGACTTACGTAAGTATTTAATGAATATTATTAGAATATATTCTTACAAGAACCTTTTGAAGAATGCAATTGCAGATGCTGCTACAAAAGATATGAAAGATCTCTTCTCATTTATTGATAACAACATGACGAAAGCTTTACGTTTTATTGAATTAGCCAGCCAAAAACCAGAAAGTGAAGTTTTAGAATTTCTTCCCAAAAATGAAGTTCATAATGGTCACACTATTGGGGTTCTAGCTATAAAGTATCTGCAAGGCGATAGCAGTGTATTTGATCAGTTAAAGCAGCAATTATTAAGCAATTCAATGGCATCTACACAGTCAAATCAGTTTGGCAGTCAAATGAACTCATTTGGATCTCGATTAACTAATCAAAATCAGACTCAAACTCAATCAGCTTTTGGGTCCGGATCGAAGACAAATAGTGCGTTCGGATCAAATGCAAATCAAACATCGGCGTTTGGTCAAAGAAATACTGAGCCTTCAACAAACACCGGATCGGCGTTTGGCACCGCAGTCCCTCCTCCTCCCCCTTCTTCTTCTTTTACTAGCGCAACCAACACTTCGGCGTTCGGAACCTCGGCGTTTGGATCTAACTCTCAACAACCTACTCCTCTTCCCAGCGGATCAGCATTTGGTGCACGAATGAATTCACAGCCTTCTTTATCAAAAGGGTTTGGGTCATTAGATAGCTCCGTACAACCTCCACCGGGTAGTACAAATAGTACGTTTGGCTCGTCCAACTTTGGATCGAGACCGGCTCCTACTTTCGGTGCGTCATCCTTCGGAAGTGGGCCGGCGCAGTCAATTGGGACAGTGCAAAGCAGCAGTGGTTTTTCTGCGTTTGCAAATAAACCTTCTCCATTTGGAGCATTGGCACAGAATCAGTCTAGTAACGCGTCTCCATTTGCTGCTTCAGCAGGAGTATCACCAAGTGCTAATCCTTCACCATTTGCATCAGTTGATATGGCACAAGGTGGTAATGCTTCTCCGTTTGCATCAGTTGGTTCTCAGCAAGTAAATACATCGCCATTTGCGACAGTTGGTGCTCAGACAAACGCGTCACCATTTGCGTCAGTTGGTGCTCAGACTAGTGCGTCACCTTTGTCGTCGTTTGCTGCCCAAACAAACGCGTCGCCCTTTGCAGCAGTCAGACAACAGAGCAACGCGTCTCCCTTTTCACAATTGAACGCAAACGCGTCTCCTTTTGCAGCCAAAAGTCAGCAGCAATTACAGCAAACTTCAGCATTTACATCTCCTTCTCCTTCAACTCGGCGGGCGGAAGCAACGACTTTTGCGAATTCTAATAATAACGATAAGAGCCAAGCAGGTACAAATAATAATCAGTCACCATTTTCGCCATCGCCGTTTGGACAGCAGAATGGAAGCTCACCGTTTGGTAATGCACAGTCTAACCAAACCTTGTCGGCGTTTTCCGCATTTGGAGCACAGAATAAACAATCTGTGTTCAATACGCAATCACCGAAATCTCAGGCAAATAACCCACCAACATCGGTCTTCGGCAGTACCGCACTTTCACCTAACCGATTGGCGTTCTCAAATGCTGCTCCTAGCATTGAACAACAAGCATCTCCACCGCCAGTACCAACGCCAATGACGGATACTACGCCTTCTACTTCATCGCAGTCTACATCACAATCATCTGCAGGACAGAAATCGGCGTATACGCCTATCGACAATCGGTTTAAAATTTCCTATAAGCCAAACACAGACTTCCCAAATTTGCCGCCTCGACCCAGAAATTTAGTGGAGCGTATGTATCAACATTTTACAGATACCGGTCGCATGCCTGTGACAGAAAATACAAAGAGCTCTCGATCTCAGTTAAAGGCTTTTGTTCAAAGTGATGGGGTAACTTATCTACCAAATATTTCTGATTTAACCCTGGAGGAGAAAACAGCGTTTGAGGCAAAGTCTTTTGAATTAGGTAAAGTACCTGAGATTATTCCGCCACTAGATCTTATGTAGTAAATACATGAATAGCCGTCATATTTGGAACATAGAGTTATAACTTATTGTGGCTTGATCAGCGCGAGAGATTTTCTGCACACTGATACTGCCCTTACGCTTGTCTGGCTACGGCCCGTCGTGCTCAAGATGTGATCCAAAAATTGTGCTCGTGGTTGTTTTCAGACAGAGTCAAAGCACAACGTGGATCGACAGTAGTAAGGCATGTTACAAATTTAAGTATACTAGTTAAAGCAAGGAATGTTAATTTTTGTGAATTGTCTGTATCGACCCGATGTAGCTAGCAACTTATCATCGTCCAAACCGCAGCAAGAAATTGTGAGTACAAATGTTATCAGTGCCTAATTTGAAGAGTATCATTTGTAGGCTTGAGATTAATGTTTCTACTAAATCGTTCTTTGGATCTGTGAAATCTTGAGTCAACAAAAGAACACTTTTTGTCATTTGTATGAGGTTGGGAGAAAATAACATGGGATTCAATGCCCGAACCCTGAGTCTTTAGTATCAGACTCCCACATTGCTTTTGTGCTTTTAGCAAATGTGCATGCGTTCTGGTCGCATTCATCAATTCATATTTTCAAAATGATGTGATCTACTATCTGTTACTGTTATTTTGGCCAGAAATGCCTGCACCGCTGCCCGATTAATGGGCCGAGCTCAACAGTACAAACAGCATTTGAGCGAGCGGCACTGCAGTGTAATTGTTTCTGTGTGTAAATGTATTCTCGAGTCTGCTGTAATCTGATCTGTATTTTATATATATATATATCACACTGTATGGAAGTCGTTGCCAAAGAGAAATCTCTTGGTCCTGCTTTAAATCTCCTTTCTAATCATAGTAGTAATGACCATTTGAAGAACGAGCACGGTACATAGACATCGCAATGTGATTGACATGTACAAATGGTTGGTGTCATATTGACCAAGCGCGGCAGATTAAAATCTTACTAAAAAGAGACAACGCTTGGTGGGGACATCAAACCAAGCTTAACCAAGTGCAGCTATATCATTCGCGCATTTGACTTGAAATCTTGTCTGCTACGTACAAGATATAGATTGACGGCTTGCGGTTGCTTCTCTATAGAGTGACAGTTGATCGCGAAAGGTTACATGAACAGTACGTGTGTTACACAGGATCTAGGGCAATTGTTTATGGTATAGAAGGACGCGTCGTAGCTTCTACTACGCAAATAATACGGTTGTTTACTGGGGTCATGACGATTTGGAAGAGTGAGAGGCAGATTGCGTTCATGCCCGAAGAAAACAATAGCGGTGTAAGTGCGATTTTCGGGGGGTATATCGCCATTTTCACGTGCTGCATCAACAGATTTCGATTCAGAGCGCGCCCATCAACCCATCAACGCATCAACGCCCACAGTCCACGAACATAAATACCTGTCGTGCTCCCTCCCCGACGTCTTCTTTTCTTTTTCTCCTTTCCCCACACCTTCTCCACAATAACACATATATGCTCATGTGATAGTACTATTTATCAATACATATACATCCATGCGATATTACTATTACTACTCTATCTTCTTCAACTACTACACTATATGACGGATGTTTGTACTTGCTTCTACAAGAAAAACAAGTATGTTCTCAGTCATGATCTTAGCCAAGTTAGTAACATCTTTAGCTCGCAACATGGCATATCGTGCCATCAGTTGATGACATATATATTGACTACCACATCTGCAGGTTATCTAACAAGGTTCTTCACTGGTGAACAGGCCAAGGGTTTCAGTGAGTATGCAGGAATTCTAGCGCGGGCAGGGGCGCCTTGGGTTCTGCGACAGACTTAACGGTCATTGACTTTGGCTACGATGAGCTGGTGTCTGATCTGTTATTAATGTTGTGCTGCATGTGTCTGGTTGCCTAGGTATGACTGCGGTCCTGAGGCTGCACATTGCAAGCCTCCATCGGCTTACAGACATTGCTACTCTTGAATCGGTGACAGTGAAGAACTCTTTGAATAATCTCAATAGCTACGTCCAATTCGACAGCAAAGTATATAATGTTTGTATTTGAATTGTTCTTAATTGAATGTTTAGACAATACTTTCTGTTGAACAGCTGATATGTTCGATCTTGGATAGTTTAGACATTGATGAACTGTTTATAGTTGACGGCTGAGCTGGATACCATTTAATAACCGTGATATTGTAACCATACCTTGATGTAGAACTAAAAGCTTTGCTTCGCGCAAATTGACGTGCTTTCAATATTTGATGCAACGCGGTCATTACTTACGTATATTTGTAGTTCTCACAAGATAATGTGCCACTCCAGAAGCTTAGCAAGGTATTGCTCGCTTCGTAGAGATATGTAAGACTAGTAGTTTACGTATGGTAAACAAATTCTTGTATAGTTGGGCAGTCATCTTAGAAAGTTATTATAAGGGTTTAGTGTTAGAAACGCACGCGATTTGACGCGTCGCAAGAGAGTTCAATGGCTCCCCCTTCATTAGGTGTGTCGCGTTCGAGTAATTCGCACGGATTGCTACATCAGAAAAACATGTCTTCTCTACCAATGTTATCACCACTTAATGTCAGCGCTATGCTCAATGACCAACAACTAGAATTTATTCCCGCTACAAAATGTGTGGAGGTAAAGTGTTCGAAATTGATTACTGAACTGGGTATTGACTACATAGAAATTGAATGAGAAGGAAAGTGAAGAGCCAGTGGTCGAGCAGCTAATGACACCGCCTCCAACATCATCTTTGCCGTCATCTCCCGCAATAGTGCTGAAACAGAAAGATGCTATAAAACCATCGCCGGTAGAGCGATCCGATGGGCTAGACGAACAAGGCGAGACAGATAAAAGCGAAAGCACGTTAGCGGCGGCATTGATCAGCGCAGTTACTCCAGCAGATGGACAAGCTAGCACCAACGAGGCGTCTGAAGGCTGTGTGCAGGACCCACCGTCTAGGACTGAGGACAATCGGGAATCGGCGTCACCAACTTCAACGCCAAAGCGGAAGCGAAGAAATTGGAAAGAGTTTGCAATTGAAGAACCGGTTAGGAAATCAAATCGAACAAAAGTACAGCCATTGCAGTATTGGAAAAACGAAAAGATTGTGTACAACCTGGTACAGGATGAGGAACAAGGCCAGATTGTACCAACGATTAAGACTGTATTGAGGTCGTCAAGCCCTGAGATGGGGTCAAGTCAAACACCTTCACCAAAACGGCGACAACACAATTCAATTGATGGGCATGGGCCATTCAGTTCAAAGCATAGACGGAAGCACCAAAAGGACGTCGAGATCACCGAGTTTGACTCTGTGAGTGAAGACTATGATGATCCAGATGACGAGAACTACAACGACAAAAATGAGATTATTGCAGAGGTGAATGACTTTGTTTTGGGCGAGACGGTTTCGCGGACAGTGGCATTTTTGTCCACTGATATGCACTACAATGAAATCACAAACGATCAGTCAAATTTTGACTTTTTAAAGACATTTGACGAAGGCGGGTTCTTGTTCGCAGGCATAATCCGTCTACCAGCCCGGAACGGAGCTAAATCTGCTAAGAAATCGAGACATAACACTCTAGTGTTCTACGTTCTAGAAGGCTGTGTTGAAGCAAACCTCAACTCTGACACGTCTTTTAGGGTCAGTCGCGGGGGACATTTTATAATACCGCGTGGTAACTTGTACAGTATGCAAAGTAGTGGGAAGAAGGACACTGTTCTGTTTTTTGCACAAGGAACTGACACTCTTCATAATTCACTTAACGACGAGGAATAGACTGATAATACTGCGAGGGGCGTTTTAGTTGTATTGGACAAATAAATTAGAGTTTTCTCTATAAAATTTGTATTTGAACTCATTATGATGGATGTATGGGAACAGCCGCACCGCCGAACTTTAAACCGTCTCATCGCAGTTTTGGGTGTTTTGTTCTTTGAAGGCCAAAGTAAACAGAACTAAGTTGCGTTAAAACTGTTCAAAGCACGTGACACAGGATTAATCAGAGTGACTGGAGTGACAGATTTGTCCTTTTACTACAAAAAATTCGCACCGTACACTTCAATCAACGCATCAAGTATAAATTCCCGTTCAATTTGTGTGTTGCTTAGTTCGCAACGATGCCTGAGCTATCCGCCAAAGAGCTCTTTGATCGTGACCGATTACTGAGATCACCATTTCCGCAACAAAGTACACACAATGCTCACTCCGTTGCTTCGGCCTCTGTTGTGCCTCGGATGGGTGCTCCAATGTTTGCCCCACCATCACGGCCGACGATGAGCAATCCTACTTTCCAACAGGTCTCTGTGCCAAAAATACTTACTCCAAGCGCAATCAGACCGCAATCTTTGACTGACAGACAAAATCGGTTGCAAAAGCTGTTTTTTCAAAGTCCAATGCCACAGGTATGTTAATTTAATTACTTCAGTCAGCAGCTCTGACCTATTTGTTCTAGCTCCCACCGCAAAGTAGTCCAACAAAATCAAATATTATGAGTCCACAAGCAAAGCAATCGTCGAATGCGCTGATTTCACGATCAACAGAAACCACACCGGCTGACAAGCATCAGCACACCATGCCATCAACAGCTGCAGCCACGTCTCCACATTATTTGCACTCAAAAGCCCTGGCTAACACTGCAGCATCTAAATCATCAGGCGACTCATCTCGAGGCCCAACTCTCAGTACTTCAACTCAGCCATTGTCGGACCGAACACCGTCCCCAAGCTCAATCGATCAACCTGAGTCTCCTGGATCTGGTAGTAAGGCTCCAGCGTTTCGCGATTTGCAAAAATCAGCACAGCGAGTGACTAGGAAGAGAGTCATTACGCCTGACAGCGAGATGTACCTTGAACGATTTTCCCCGATCAATGCGAGTTCTCTTTGCCCCGCTCAGAAAACTCCTCCGGTGTTGTCATTTGCTGATTCATCTCCCCAAAGTTCACAAAAGCAGAGTACGCCAGCTAGAAAAGTGCGGACTGCTGTTGCACGGAAATCAACAAACTCAGCTGCCAGTAAGCGGCACGTGCCAAACGCTATATTTTCAGAGACAGATGAGTCTAGCGTTGACGACGATCCAATGACGGCAGCGACAGTGCCAGATAAAAAAGTTGAGCAGAGTCCAAAGACTATTCCTGCGAGCAAAACCACAGCTATGGTGTCTACAGAAAATCGAGAATCAAGAACACCTATGCAGGCCGAGGCAACACCAAAAAGATATTATGCTGTACGAAGTTCAGCCCGTGGAGGCAAGAAGTTATCAGGTTCGAGACGTATTGACAGTGAGATTGCGAGTGTACAGAAAGCACATTTTCTCAAATCTATGTCCGCGACTTCGCAAGCCACGGTGCTAGCTTCGCCGGTGGTAAGGACTCCAAAGACAGAACCGAAGACTGCACGGGATAGCACAGAAAACAAGGCAGGTACTAGTGCACGGAAAATAGAGAGGAAACTCACGAAAGTGAAAGCTTCCGACTCCGCACCGCCTGAAAACGGTTTTGTGCGACGGTCAGGCAGAATTCGGGTCAAGCCGCTAGATTTTTGGAAAAACGAGCGGATCATCTACGGTTTGTCTAAAAGCTCGCAGGTCGGGCCAGTACCAACAATTCGGCGGATTGTACGAGTAGAAACCGATGAGTATAGTCAAAGCGAGGCCAAGCTGAATAAGAAACGCCGGTTGACTTCGTGAGCAGGCTGCGACAGCAGTCATAATGTTTGTATTTTAGGGAGTGTAATTATACTTTGGCCTGAACGGGATTGGAATTTGAGGTTATTGTATTATCTATTTTTTGACCAGTTTGTTGTGTAGTTCCTACAGTTAATATCGGTTGATACAAGTGAAATTAAATCTAACAAATTCTCCAGGCCCAAAAGACATATGTACAATAAATAGCGATAGAAATCTAAGCTGCTGGTAAGCTCTTTTCTTTTGGGTCCCGATCCATGAGAGACAGGGCTTGGAACGACGCTTCGAATAAAGTGAACATGACAACGCTTTGGAAGCTCACTCGAATCAATCGAGGGACCATACCGCTAAAAAGTTTTGAGACACCTTCCCTGGTGAAGATCAGATAGGTGCAAATCAGGTTATTCCCGTTCGCAGCTTCGCGTCCAGACAAAGTCTGCATTCTCGTCTTGACGACGTCAATTGGCATGGTCGATACGCTGCAGTACCATTAATATAACAGTAGACAAAAAAACATGATACGTACACTGCGGCATAGCTTGCAAGTAACTCCAACCCGGTAGCCACAGACGGAGACAATCGCTCGCCAGGCTCGACAAATCCGTCAGCCATTTGGCGGAACGAGTTGTACGCGGTAAATCGCACTGCAGAAGCAGCGCCTTGCCGTAAAACTGTCGGGAAAAACCCGTATAGTAAACCAAATGGACCGTGTTGCGATATTATTCGCTGGAATGTTGATAACAGCCCAGGCGACTTTTCTGAAAGCGAGCTAATTTGCCGCACTTTTGCGTCTAGTTCATGTCAACATTGCCCGTAGTAGCACTCTTGTCATAACTCACGCTCAAAAGGTACAATGACAGCTGACTCAAAGAATCCTGAATCAATTAGTCAGGCTCAATCAGCAAGACAGATGAAGCATACCAGCAATTAGCCCGGCAGACAACGAGGCCGGGGCAGAAATGACCCCGTTTTCATCTGCAAGCTGCTTTGTCATAAAGTCGTACGTTGCAAAGCGTATGACCGTTTTGGAGGCGTTGCCTAGCAGCATACTGCCACAGCCACGGTACAGCTTGCGTGTGAATGCAGGATGGCCGATCTTGTCCATTAGTACGGTCGGAAGCTGTTTTCGGATCTTGTGGTATTCCAATGGATCTAGATAAACTCAATTAACAGTATTCAACCTCATGTCAGTTGTAACCAACAAGAAAACCCAATTTCAACTGAGCCAGCTAGTATTCCTGCCAGCATTAGTCTTGATAGACTGCCCTTATTCACTTTAGCTATTGCTTTATTTGACCCTAAAAGTACTCACTTCTGGAGGTTGATGACTCGCCATATCGCCCTATTAAGCTCTAGACAACTGGCTTCCAGCAAGACTAATTGTAAAGGTGTTGTTGCTGTTCAACTGATACTTTCAAGATCAGCATCAAACTACATACGGGAATCGCGATGTTAAAGCCGGGTAAAAATACACTTCTCAACATATACTTTCAATAGGAAATACCAGTTCAATTCAATCAGTACTGTACAACTAATCATACAAAACTAAAATTACATAAACATTCCTTGAATTTTTTGGCTGTTTCTCATTTCCCAATTTTAAAAAAAAAAAAAAAAAAAAAAAAAAAAAAAAAATTGACCTCTTTTTCTGACTTTTTCCTATTTTTTTGTATGATTTTCTCCCTTGTTGAAATTTATACGTCCTATAAATACCATAGCAACCATTTCCACGTAAATAAATAATCTGTCAACACAATATCTAGCACACAATGTATGCCTCTAATTATGGCGAACAGTCTGCGCGCGAGGTCCGTTCTGCTGGCGCTGTTGAGGAGGGCCTTGATTACGATACTGTGGAGCACGCTGCGGTCGACGTTGCTGTTGCTGCTGTTGCTGCTGTTGCTGCTGTTGCTGTTGTTGTTGTTGTTGCTGTTGCTGCTCCTGTTGCTGAGGAGGAATGGACTGTACCGTTTGTTGAGAAATCTGAGGTCTAGGAATAGTATCAGGGGAGTCATACACATAAAGTCGTTTGTCAATCGTGGAGGGAATAGGTGCAATTTCTGTTCCTAATTCTTGCTCAATCTTGTAAAGGCTGAATCTATCTTCCCAGCTGATCAAGTTGATAGCAATACCAAGGTGACCGAATCGGCCTGAACGACCAATCCGGTGAAGGTACGTCTCTGCAGTCTTGGGGAAATCAAAGTTAATGACAACATTCACTGCTTGAATATCAATGCCTCGGGTCAGTAGATCAGAGCACACCAAGTTCCGACAGACACCATTTCTGAAGTCATGGAAAACCCGGTTACGGTGGGCTTGAAGCATTCGCGCGTGACTGTAAAAGCACGAATAGCCAAGTTCAGTAATCTTCTTGGCCAGAAGCTCGACACGGTTGGTCGAGTTGCAGAAAATTATTGATTGGTTGATCTGGAGCTTCGAAAAAAGTGTGTTCAAGCAGTGGACTTTCTGCTTCTCTTCAACGAATGCATAGTATTGTGTAACACCTCTGAGTGTAAGCTCGTCCATCAAGTTGATCTCATATGGTTTGTTGAGATGTTTATCCATGAAACTCTTGACAACCAATGGGAATGTAGCACTGTAAAGTAAAATTTGTCTGTTGGCAGGGAAGAAAGAAAGGAGCTGTTCAATGATGGGAGTGAATTCAGGGCTGAGAAGCTTATCTGCTTCGTCCATAATAAAAACTGGACATTGACTGAAATCCGCAACTCCCTTACCGGCAAGGTCAAGAATACGACCAGGCGTGCCGACAACTACATGTACAGTATCATGGAGTCGGACAATATCGTCTTTGAGTGTAGTGCCACCAGTTGTGACCATAACATTAACGTTTAAATGCTTGCCGAGGGTCTTACAAACCTGCGACGTTTGAAGTGCGAGCTCTCGAGTTGGTACGAGAATAAGAGCCTGAATTTTATCATTCTTAGTGTTGATTTTTTCTAATGCGGGAATGACGAATGCAGCAGTCTTTCCTGTGCCGTTCTTTGCACGAGCAAGAATATCTCTGCCAGACAGAGCAATCGGTATGGACTCTTCCTGAATTGGCGATGGCTTTTCAAATCCAGCCTCAAAAATCCCCATTAATAATTCGCGCTTGAGGTAGTAGTCCTCAAAGTCGCTTCCCTTTGTATCTGTAACATCTTCAGTTTGTGGTCTCAAATCTCTCTGAGGAGTGCTGATTTGCGATTTCCAGTTTTCAGAGCTAATAATGTTAGTCTTTCAATCAATCATTCGATCGCTCAGGCGCACTTTAAAGATGTTGACTCTAACTGGTCAGCTAAGGCAGAAGTCATTTTGAATCTTTAGTATGAAGAGTAGTGTGATTTGAATGAGTTTTTGATCCAGTAGCAAGTAATAACTTGACGATTTAATACAGAAGTAATTCAATATTTAAGTAGTGACTGGACTCTGATGCACTAGAAAGTGAGAGCAGGTTGATTGAATGGCTATTTGAAGTTGTTATTTGAAGGAACCTTCACGAAATAGCGTGAAAAAGCTCTCCACACCCTTGTGCTGTTCACACGTGACGCATCAATACCCTAACCCTCTTAGTTTCAAAGAGTCGCATAGTCCATACAAACTGACCCCAGACTACGGGAGCACTTCTCCGAGTTAGGAACGAACAAAATAATATATAAATACAGCGTAATTTAATATTACACTATGCATTAATAAAAGCCTCTTGTTAGTATGTTCTATTAGTTCAAGAATATAAGAAAAATGCAAGCAGGCAGACATTTTCTTTGCTTCGTAGACACTCTCCAGCTTCGTACATAAAGCCAGCCTCAATTAAACTATGTATTGCTGTAGAGCGTGCGTTGAAGCACTTATTAGGCTGACACAAGCGAAGTCAAGTTTCTTGACTGCCTTTGGCCTGCAACCAATCTGTGGTAAGGCGGAATCAATAACCGTCGAATCCGTGGAATGCATCGACACCGCACTCTGGTGAACTTTTAAAAACTGATCCCAGCTAGGCATTTGAGACTAGTTCGCATTTGTTCGCCGCCATATGTCCAGTAAGATGAAAACCAAATTGCATCGATTGAATCACGAATGTCATCGGCAGAGGACCATTAAACCGGTTAAGGTAGTTGGACGCCGAGGTCCAGTGAAGACAAAAAGAAACGCGAGCTACGACGAGAGCTAGAGTGGCCTACTTACACATTATCTTGAATAGTCGGCCTGTCGTCATTAATAATACCATCAAAACAGCTTTCATTACATCGCAATCAACATCAGACAATCATCTCAAAACCACAGTCGGCCATCGTATAACAGATAAAGAGCGGTGAACAGAGATTCAATTAAAACCCAGCAAAGTATCTAGCCAGCATTAGTCACAGCTTACGCCAACGCAAACCTAAGTTTCTGTCCATCAGTCCGGCCATAAAAGGGATTCAACATATTTAAATGCACTGCTAAAAAATTGACGATTTTAGCACCATCATTTACCACTATGGACGGATTAGAATTGCTGTCTATTGAAACAGCTTCTGCGCTGATAAAGGGGCCCGAATCACACTCATTATTCACTATCTGCTAACTGGTAGACGTAATATGTGCGAGTCAAAACAGTTGTACACCTGTGAGATATTCAAAGAATGTGCATTCAGATTGAACCAATATCGTGCTACACAAACCAATATCGTGCTACACACGTTATTTGTTTGCACAAACTAAGAGTTGTGCAAAGCTCGTTGTAAAATTTATAGACATCAGTATCATATTTGAAGAAATGGCAAATGAGAACACAGCCAGCATAAACTGTAAAAAAAAACTCAAAATAAACAAGACCCACATTCCCAGACCGGAATTCATGTGAAAAACATTCTGTTCACTATCGCAGCTTCTTCAAGTTGGGTCCGCTGTTACAATGCCAATATACGGCATGATAGTTCAGATACCTTATTAGGCTCTTGTTCAGCCATCCAAGTGACAATCAGCCAATGACGAGAATATCATGGCCAAGCTGCGCGACTATTTAGTGTAAAGAGCGCATCGATTCTGTGTATAATGCTTTGTCTTACTTTAAGGAGAGCATCAAAAACGCGTCAACAGCTGCGCTATAAACGCACAATGCTAGTGCCCTAGAATACATTTTGTGCTATACAATTATATACTTGAGGCATATATGTATTTGGCAGTAGTTGAAGCATTTCCCAAATCCACCCTCTCAGCTACTTCAGAACCGCCGGCTTCATTTTGATTTCTATCACATACCACTCTAGCCGCCAATACACCTCTGTGCGCATATTATCATGCGTGCAATATCTGCAGTGCAATACTGTGATGTCCTCTGCAACAGTTTTAGCGTCAAGCTGTTATACGGCCACACTATTTTTCACTCAATCGAACATGCTTAGCATTGTAATTGTAAGGCAAGAAACAATGCATAATGACAAATATTGCATGCTAGAGCTGGCTTGAATCTGTTGTCAATAAATCTGTACTTTCTGTTCTGCGTCTTCTGTCTCACAGCCAGTTATCGATTTGTAGTTTCAATTCTGTATTTTGGAAGTTCTTCAGCAATAATAGGCTTTTCGTCTGTACTGATTATATGAAAGCTTTCTGTTTGGTATACGCGTGTCAATATGTACATTTCCCATCCGACTCTTAAGTGACTCAAGTTATTGCACTTCAGTTTGACACGAGAGTGACTCAATCATACCGTTGTACTCATTTTAGTTCAGCGAGATGTA
>NW_027117742.1:0-17341 GCF_038497795.1 Lipomyces arxii
GGTATGATTGCGGTCCTGAGGCTGCACATTGCAAGCCTTCATCGGCTTACAGACATTGTTGCTCTTGAATCGGTGACAGTGAAGAATTTTGTCAACTAACTTAGATTGCTACGACGAATTTTACGGCAAAGTATATAATTTTTTAATTATTCTGTTATTTGTTGACATGTTTAAGGCTACTGCTATGATATCACTGAATGCAATACTTCTGTTAACGATTTATATGTGATAAACTGGATATCTGAAGAGCTTCTATTATTTTTTGAGTTGAATACTGTTAATTGATTCAATAGTTCATGATTATACGAATTCACTTGTAGAGTATAAGCGTGTACTAAGAAGATCTGGTCATAAAGAAAAATTTACAATTGAGTTAGATATTTCTTGGCCTCAAAATTTATAGGTAATATGTTAAGGGGAGCATCGTCGGAAACTCCAAACACCAGTCATTCTTGCGTTCGCAACGTGGCTGAGCAAACTATAAAATGCCATGGCTCCATGGTAGCACTTATGCAGCTCTTGGGCAGATTTTCAATAACAAGTTAAATTACAAGCACGGCGACAGATGCTATAGCGCAGAAGAACTCTGAAACACTGTAGATATGGTACTAAAAATGACATGGAATCTATTGCAACGACGTATGAAGTTACTCAGTATTATGCGTCAGCCCCACGTCACTTGTAAAATTGTAGTTTTATATAGAGCAAATTACTATAAATAACGACATGACCAAAAGACAAAACTGGCCGAAGTATTCGTTGAGCAATCTTTGTATAGATCTATTGAACTATCTACGTATACTAATATTGTGATGTTAGAAGTACAAGACCTTTTATGGAGACCACACCTTCCCACAAACATGAAGCCCGTCTTACCACCAATTTGAATGCCATGAGTCCAGTACAACGCATTTTATTATCGTACTATAGAGTCCTTAAAGCTATATTTTAAGGACATACTATAAGTAATAAGAGCAAATTAGCCACTACTTCAACATGCAAAAGTTCGTTTAATAGGAGATACAAAAATAACTATTGCGAAAATAACGCGTACGCGTACGCTGTACCCTAACCTAGGACACATATAAGCCATGGCTCGTTCTCGCTCATTATCCTCAGAAATTTGTATTATCGATTTGTATTTTCATGCCGCAGAATTCTTCTAAAACTGCTCCTATGAGAAAGTTGCGCGCACTCATAAGGTTGCAGCGCTCCAATCCTAACATAATCTTGACGCCAACGCAACAGGAGGCGATACGGCAATTTCGAGAAGAAGAGCGTTCTCGGATTAGAGGCTATCGATTGGCGAAGTCAAAAATGCTTGCAAAAAAACAAAAGTTTACGTCGTTGTCAAATGCTAGTAAAAATGCCGAGCATTTTTTAGATTCCACGGCTGCGTCCGAGCCTTTTTTTGTCTATGCTGATTTAGACGACACAGAGCTTGTAAAAGAAGATGGGTTTTCAGAAATTAATTGCATAGAAAGTATACATTATTGGCTTTCTGCTACGCTTAATCAGACTGATAGCTCGACGCAAACAGACAAGCACTCAATGCGAGAAAGCATTTGTAGTGTTATGGATTCGATGGAAAACTTTACCATTTTTGAAAGTGAATGGTTCAGACTTATGTGACTGCAAGCTCGCAATAAGCTGTTTGCCAACGAAAAAATATGTTGCGGTTTTTACAACCAAAACTGTTTCGAGTTATTAAAGGAGTTTTGGTGTTCTACTACATATTAAGATGCATGCAATATATTTGGACTGATGACCAGTTGCAATCTTGTCATTAATACTCAATTTTTGTAGTAACATAATTTATTATTGCTCGGTTGACAGCGAGCAGTCTAATAATACGCAGCAAGACTGATGAAGTTGAAAAGACAAGGACAAAACAGATATTATCCGATAAATAGAAAAGTAAATCTAGAGTACATTTATGAGGCCCATCTATGCATACAGAAGCGCGATTCTGCGTACAAAGTACTTGTATCAAGTATGTAAATTGGTCCTAGCAATTGCATGGAAATTTCGATTGGACATAGCTGTGTACCGTTTTGTAATCACTTGGTATTATTTACTCGTGCCGTATGCCCTCAGCTTACAGTTTACCTTTATGCTTCAGCGCTTCCACATAGAGTTCAAACCTACTTTACGTATGATTCTATTAGAAATTATTGTATGCCTTTGTCCGGGTTACAGCCGTTAGAGCCAAATCAAAATAAACGCAAGCCCATTTTGACCGTCCACATTCTAATATTTGTTGAGCACATTTTATGCCTGTACGCAAAGCATTTTTAGCTCTGTCGATTTCAAATTAAACATAGAACGTTCGTTTTCTTGGGTTGAATTTCTGATCAGAATTAGGTATATCATCAACAGCAGAATAATTTATAAAACGCAATGCAATTGCTCTGCATACTTTACTCTCTAATGTTCCGGATGCAGTTTGAATCTGCATGTACTCCGCCACAAAATTTGTCAATGACGTAGAGGACCCCTAAAGTTAAGTATTAGGAGTACGGTAAAACTTTAAATTGTGTACGCACGCACATAAGTTACCCTATTCAATCAAACCTCGACGGTACGGTATTCCTCCCTTCTCCTCGGCATAGTTTTTGCGCCACAGTAATTTTTGTTTTGATCATTTCAAAGTGTTCCAAATCAATATTATTTGATATATAAAAGTGCTCCTACCATTATACGCGAGTTGCGGCACCAATCTGCATACGAGACTCATAGTGCGTGAGTAAGTAAAGAAAGAGAGAAGTGGGTAACAAGGATGAATACGAAAAATAAGTGAGATAGAAATTAGCTAGAGATGTAAAGTGTTTAGTTTCGCGACACGGTGTGCGCTATGAGGTATTGATTTAAATACTCTCATTAACTATATGCTTTGAATTTTTGTTTGATTGCCCTTTATGATCTGATTGTTATTTCATCGTGTGGTTGGTTGAATGGATGTGCGGCCTCACTTGCCAATTTTTGATCACAACTGCTGCAGTCTGACGATAACAGTCTGTCAAGCAAAAGTAGACAATACCATTACTTTCAGGAGACATTTAGCATGCATATCTTACATGCTTCTGTTATATACATTGTTTCGCGTATTTGCACATATTTGCATATGTTTGCGTGTATAATATTTAAACTTCAATGCAAGCTGTGTGCGTCAAACTCGCCAGTAATAGCTATTAACCAACTTCACCTCTGTGTGTTAGTTTTAAAGAGATTGGATGGGATCATATTTACGTCCGCATTTACGTAACGAGTCCCTCAAAATGTGATTTGACAACCACACGTGAACTCTTGTGCTGCTATTATCGACTGCGAAGCCTCCCAATGAAATTTATCGTACCTTCATAAATCTGGCAGCTTTAAAAGTTAAATTGTCCATTTACTGCTATGCCAGTATCGATCATAAGGCGAGAAGCGATCCTTGAACTAACAAGTACGCAAAATTAGACTGGACGCAACAATATAATGGTATCCGTAAAGCGACACAGCGGCATTTACGTTGCTTCGTGTGTAGGTGAATTGTAAGTAGTATATTCGAACACATCACGTACTGTTTAGGCTGAAATGGAGAGGCGTTACTTACGTGGACACAAAAGTGCTACTGCAACTTTTTACCAAAGAACAAATTTTGCAATACCAATCTGACCTTTTGAAGTTCCAGCGATGTACGTAGGATTGGTTTTAATCAGCATGCCATAATGCACTGGTACAGCCCAAACCCAAGAATGTACTCCGTTGAAACAAAAAGCATACAGCAGTCACTCTAAAAATTTTCTTGAGTCAAAACCGTCTATGCCCATGTTGTAATCGTTAGTGGTGGGATATGGACAAGTGCTGTATCTGAGGAGTAAAGTCCTGGTGATGATACTAATTATCGATCGTGTGGATTAAAGAAATTTAAGTAAAAAGAGCAAACAAGTCACCAATTAAAAGTGGTCATTCTGAGCAAACAAATTGACAAAGACATTACGCGGTGGAGTTGAGCGCTCTGAATTATTTGTGAGCTACTTGTCATATCAATCGGAAGATACATTTACTTCGAGATTACATTCTTAAATGCACCAGCAATGTGGCATTAACAAGAAGTATGCGCAATGGAGCATGAGCTATGAGCCAATGCTGACTGAGAAACCGCCAATTTTTACATAAGATTTCTGCACGGTGTGGCCAAGCGCGCGCTTGAAACTGTCAGTTGCGGCCATACCTGGTAGAAAACATAGTTCCCCGTTCGATCAACACCAATTAACCTGCCATGGGCCTACTCAGTACTGCGGTGGGAGACCACGCTGGAATCGTAGGTGCTGCAATTATTCTTTTTTCCTTGGCCTATCACAAAATAGGCTTAGGGGTTTTCACTGCGGTTTAGGGCGTTTCAGCTACGCCACTGGCATCAACGTTTCGACTAGTGCGCACGTACGTACGTACGTATTTTTGCTGCCCCATCTCATATCCAATGTATAACTATATACCGATTGCTTATCCGCCTATTTGATTTAAAGTTATTTTGTTACCGTTTGAATCAGTTTATCCACAGGTTGGTGCTTTGTGACAAGGCATTGATTGGAGTTTTTGCAAGATGTACCGATTGAGACGTTACGTTTCTGTCTCTCTTGAAACACCTACTTCCATTACAAATAATGCGATACCAACCTGTCTTTTTAGCTCTACTTAATTTGTCCCATGTGAAATTGAATTTCTAACAATATGGGTCTTACTGCCCTTGTCTACCCACTCCCGCTTGTTTATAAATTGGACTCCTGCCTCTCGCTCTTTCCTCTTTTGTTTTTGTCAAACTTTAACTTTTTTCTTGCCTTAATCTACTGTGTCTTTTACACTTAAGATTATTTGTTTTCAAATATACCTGCTCTCGACATCCTTCTTTCTGCTCAAATGAACAATGACTTTACGACTAACAAATCACTTTCGAGTTCTGCCTGGCAGGCGAGACGCAGAATCAAAAACTTGGCGTTGCCTTTACACCTCCTGTTAAAATATGGTACACATCATAGAGTATATCCAGTCTTGATATCTAGTATACCCTGGCCTGGAGATTTATGAAGGAGGTGACGATGGTAGGAACTGTGCGGTGCCACTACCCAAACCTAAACACGTACGTTCCCCCGATGACTTGGCAAGCAAGGAAATAGCGATTGAACTTCAGTTATCGCTATCTACTGAACAGTTTAGTGGTATTGACTATAATCGACTCGAATTTCTGTCCACTTAGTCTGAGCTAGCCATGTTTGGTGATTCAGGTCAGCCCGCCTCCGAAAACTAGAGTTCCAAATCTTTGCTAGCAAATATAGTATCACATATGACACAAATAATGTCCTCAAACGAATTTCACAGCTGATCAGTGTTGACAGCACTAAAATTCCATTTCTGAATGCTGTTGCTGATCTGCGCGACTTGATGACTATCTCGAACCAATTGTGCCCAGTTTGATAAGTTGCTGAACATGGCCAATTGATGGGATAACGCTAGCTTCTGTCACGCAACCTTTGAAACCAGTTTTAAACCGGCTTCTCAAACTATGAAATCACGCCAGCTATATGCTCTGCGCCAATCTAACGCGTATTGGAAGCAGATATTCAGTGGACATGTTAACTTGCAAAAATTATTAATTTTCGCAGAGCGACTGGTGGAGTAGTTGGATCAATGTGAGCCAACTAGAGAAAATGACAGTAATGAGGAAGCACAGCAAGAATTGTACTGCTAGTTAAGTTTCGTATATCTTGTTGATATCTGTTTGTTAATCAAGTTGGTAATCAATTTCTCAGTGAAATATAAGTTTATTGTAGTAAGTAACTAAACGTAACCATTGATTCGGGAATGTCCTTGAAGACTGACCACGTGTTCTTGTCTGTATACGGTTTCCAGCTGCATTGTTCTCCCATTATCCGGCGTCTGCAATAATGCAGAGTCGTGCACGTTCTGTGGAACTCGTTTGCACCATGCTCAAATGCTGCTAACTCTCCATAGAAAATTTTGTCAGGACTAGGTCGTAATTTCACGGCAAATGCGTAATATTTTTCACTGCTCTCGATGTGTCTCTCGATGTGTTGTGATTTACAGGGTATTTGAACGTCTAAAATGCCATACTTTCAGAAGTTGCCCACTATGCAAAGAGCTTTGTGTTGCACGTGTTCCACCTCTTCTTTTTTTCATTGTAGATTCCATATCTACCTATTTTGTTATTAAATCTACAGACATACTCGTGCCAGCAACATTGTGGAATCGTAGATCTGTTTGCCTTTTTTTTAAGCTGCATCCGTAACCTTATTTATGCCCCTGAGCTTCATCAATCAAAACGTATAATTTTAAAGCAACAACAGAATCACACGATAAACAGTCTCTACATGACAGATGAGCGTCGAGTGGCGCTGGGGCGCGGTTTGTGGTATAAACAACTGTCTATCACGACTATGGCACACGGTCGACGGATTAAGCTACTGTCAATACGGACACCAGAACGAGGTACACTGAAGTCTACTCTCATTTAGAAAACCCTGAGCTGATTCGAGGAATAGGGCGCAGTGGAGATTGTAGCTGATGATGACGAGTTTCAAGGAACACAAGGAAGAACTATTAGAACTAAAGATAGTCAGAACACTGTCGTCAAAGAAACGCAAGGTAATGCTCCTCTGCGATATTGAAAATTTGCAAACTTACGAGTAAAACAGTTTATTATGGCAGACAGGGATACGTGTTGTTTTTACAGTGCTATCAAGCATATTTGTGGGCGCTATCTGAGTGGCTAGTACAGAATAGAGATGCACCAGAACGGCTTATTGTACGCAATTTGAATACGATTGAGAACTTGCTGATTCAAGACAGGAAACGGTCAAAGCACTGTGGGTACTTTATCTTGATGCTCGTGGAGTCGAAAGATTAAATCTTGATATTGAACAAGATGAGCCCCCAGAATCACCGCCTGCAACGCCGGATGCCATGCAGCTAATAGAAAATGCAACAAAAGATGATACTGATGACGAACCGGTCCAACAAGCTGTTTCTGATCACGAAGAAGATGATGAATCAGAGACGGCAAAGCAATTAGCTGACCTAAATCTTTCACAACGTGCAGGCGGCGCGTTTATACACATATCGCTCCATGATTCTATTGCGCTCCTGTATATAGCATGTCGCTTAATCTCGATGCCTATATTTTTATGCGATTTTTACTCATGGGTAGACGATGGTGAGATGCCGTACTTGCGGGCTTCTCAAATCGTTCCTTACTCGTTGAGAATGCATCTTGCGCCATTGTATTCTGAAATTTTTGAACCAACTGTAAAAGCTTGTCAGTTTGTTTTGTACTATACTAACATCGAAAGGTGCGTCCAGCTCTGGGGATATTTTATCGTGCGTCTACAACCGTCATTAATCTGCTACAGGCACGATTTAATCTCGTGATTCCGTCTCCGCCTGTTCCTCTCCTTCTCAGCAAGTTTTGTAGGGCACTACTACTGCCTGGTATGTTGAACATTATGAACGTTTCAAACTACAACTCACCAATAACCAGACGAACTACATGTTCCAATTACCAGGCTACTGAATAGACTTCAGCTCAATAAGTTGACTCACCCAGACATTGAGATATTGGCCGCTGTTATTGTGACCGTTAAAATCCGGTTTGGCTTAGCAGAAAACGCGTCTCAACAAATTGACGAATGGTGTGCCGCACTTCAGAGACGATGGATCAGCGTTGGTGATAGCGATGTTGCGTTTTGGGACGATGCGAAAGTTGACAAGTTCTTACACATGTACGAACGCATGTATGTTGTCCGCGACGAGGAAGAAGCCAAGACTGCATTAGGTGGGTTTTTTCTTATTTTTGTTTGAACTAGGCTAATATTTAAAGCATCTAGCCGCTTTCTAAACTTTTTTCCTTTGATATCATCAGACTATATTGAGCCGCCACAAGACGTCGACCAAATTGACAGCAAGCGTCTAACTGAAAACCTCAAACAGGTCGATGGCCGATCATTTGCTGGTCAATATCAGATCAGAAATGTGTATAGAGAGCTGCCTGCCGAGGTTATAGAACCGAACAGCGTTATCATATTGCTTGAAGCGGCCTCTAGTATGGCCGGCTGCTCAGTATTACAACTGAGGAGATGTATTAAACGGTTTGAGTTGCAGTGCATGCATATACGGGAGTAATTTGGTTTGGAATTGTAAATTAGTTATAAGAATACATATATAGTCAGTGATGGTGTTTAGTGAAAGAGGTAAGGGTTGTTAGGGTTAGAAAGTTCTGATCAGATAAACTCAGGGTTCAATCAGTGGCGGTTATCAAGGTTTGAATTGTTGCGGACCAGTCTCGAAGCGTAGATTTGGACATGTGCGCGCGTCGACTAGAGCGACACATCTCGGAAATTTTCAAGTTTTAAAAGATCGCTATTTCACGACAATTAAAGCCAGACGAGTTTGAATACGATTCACACTGAAAATGTCATCTTCAGCTATTCCTATAACGTCGTACCCTCGTAGGCCTACTCGTG
The DNA here is from genome assembly GCF_038497795.1 of Lipomyces arxii. Classification (NCBI taxonomy): domain Eukaryota; kingdom Fungi; phylum Ascomycota; class Lipomycetes; order Lipomycetales; family Lipomycetaceae; genus Lipomyces; species Lipomyces arxii. Next base: position 8,523 of record NW_027117742.1, read on the forward strand.
CTGAGGAAGATGCTGATAGTGTTGATGCAGTCAGAAGTCAGATTGGTTTAAGATACCGCACAAGGCGATTGAATAGACGGAACATTTTGTATGGCCTTTTGTTTATAGCATCTATACCTGTTTTATATTTCTTTTTGTTTTGGGCACCAAGGAGAGACTCCTCAGTCTACGTCATCACACCGACCGTCAAGGTTCAAGACTATCCAACTAAACTCATGCCACAAACTGAAGAGGGGCGATTGGTTTTCATTGGTGATATTCATGGATGTAACGTCGAATTTGCACAGTTGCTCGAAGAAGTTCAGTTTGTGCCCTCCAGAGACCGATTAATACTGGTTGGAGATTTTATCTCTAAAGGACCAGACTCCATCGCTGTAATGGAGATAGCAATGAAGAACAACGCTATGTGTGTCCGCGGTAATCACGAAAACACACTGTTACGACGATATGCCAAAAAACACGGCCAGAAGTTCGATAATGACGTTAGAGATAGACTTGCCGATGGATCGAAAGGCGGATTGGAACATTTTGACGACGACGATGATGAAGGCATTGCGGCTTTGAATGAAGGCAGCGTGTTCGGATTGGAAAGACAAAGCTTTATAGGTAGGCCCAGTCAGGTCACTTTCAATCTACATGCGCATGACGATGATGACTGCATGGCACATGAAATGACCGACGAGTTGGAGTCTGGTGACTTTAATCCAGAAGAAGAAGGGTTCATCCACATCTTGGCCGATGAGAAAAAGATTATCAAAAAGGCAACTCAGGAGCAACTCAAGTTTATTGACTCGTGCCCTATGATTCTCCGCATGCCCGAAAAGATTTTTGGTGAAGATCATGGCGAGGTTTCTGTATGTCATGCTGGGTTGATGTGGAACGTACCGACATTAGAGGACCAAGATTCGGCGGTGCTGCTATACATCAGAACTTTGTTGCCGCCAGATAACTCTACTGCGTCTCCAACACGAGACGGCATTTTGTGGAAAGAAGTCTGGAATGATTATCAAGAGACTTTGTCTCCATCTGAGAGACGAACAGTCATTTACGGACATGATGCAAAAACTGGACTCGCAATTAAAGAGTTTTCAAAAGGCCTTGATAGCCGATGCTACAAAGGTGACTACTTGACGGCTATGGTTGTCAAGCGAAACGGATTTGGTGGATGGGAACACGATTTGGTAAGTGTTAAGTGCCAAATTCATGACCCCAAATTGCCCGGATATGTTGATGGTAAATTGTGAGATTAAGATGGAAGGTGTTTTTTTTGATTTTCTACATATTTGTATCATGACGCTTATGTCTCTTGTGGTTGGGTGGCATCGTGTATAGAAATGACCTGTTGTGGATATTGTCCCACAATATCGTATCACAAACCGTGGCATTTCCGTATCTAATTGTTGTTGTGGGCTGGCTCAATAAAGATTAATAAAGTAATTTGGGTTTCGTCGAAAGTTAGCGCACTATTTGGGGATACACCGTATTTTGGCCAGTCGGTTTGTGCTTGTATGCTGCTGTATAGTTGTAAAGCCTGCAGCCACATTCTAATCAGGCGTGCTCGTCTACTTGATACTCACAGCAAACTAGCCATAACAAACGGTTAATCTCAAAATTCATTAATCAATTGGTATACATCATTCTCGTACAACGAAACTTGTCAAGCATTGGCAAGTCCACACATCACAAAATTAAACAAAATTTGAAAATTCAAAACAAAATTGACTACAAATACAATTAGACTCACAACACGCTGTTCAAAACTTTTGCAAGCCAACTCTGTTTAGGCTTAGACGTCATTGGTTTCGGGATTACTCCTTCAAACAAATCTGCTATATTAGTCTCTATTCAAAACATAAAATAGTGTTAAGCTTACTGCTCTTCTTGTCCTTGCGTTTCGGCTTCGACTTTGACTTTTTAGCTGCTGTTGGGGGAGGCGGCGCAGCCCGACGAGGCATCAAATGTTGCTGGAACCTAATCCATCTTGTTCGACGCTGGTCAGGCACAGGTTGCGAGGCCTGCATAGGCGCCATTGGCTGTCCTCTCTGGGAGCCTGCTTTTGGTAGCGCCGGCAACATCGAGACAGGTCGGGGCTTGACAGCCTCGATCTCAGCTTCGGCCGCATCATGTCCATGGACATACATTGCGACCTGTTGTTGATGCCGTTGATCTGCTTCAATCTCATGAACTTGCTGCTGTGCTTCCTCGAAATTCAGCATCAGCGGTGTATATCTTGCCATATTCGGCAGCATGCTCTTTGGTCGCGCCGACTCGGACTCGCCCTTGGCTGATACAGAGCCAAGTCGCGAAGTCATACTCAGTACCGGACTAGGTTCTGATTCTTCTGGAATCGCAACCGCAGACATAGCGCTCACATGTCTCACCGTCGTTCCTGCGGTCGTCGTGCTCGCGTTTGATACCGCCCTGCTCTGCACAGCAACATCCTTGACTGAACCGTAGAAACTATAATCTGGCTCAGCGAGGCTTGCAAGTCTCAGCCGGTTGTAGTCCAGCACAAGCAGGTCCTTGTACAAACCCGTATCTGTTGACAAATTTGAAGGAGCGGCCTTCGTATGTGCCGCTGTTTTCGTCCCATCACTCTGAGGTTGTCTCGTAAACTCGTCTGCCTCATCTGCATCTACAAATCGACCTTCATCTAAGTCAAGCTTAGATACCCGTCGACCCTGCTTATCGGACTGACTACCAGTAGATGAGGTCCGGAGGTAATGCTCAAACTCACGCACCCATTCATCTTTGACTGCTGATTCACTTCGAGGTTTAGTGGCCTCCAACAGCTCAAACTTCAACTCAAGCAAACCTTCGGCTGTAGGTTTGGCAGGCTCAAACGTGCCGGTCTGCGCAATCATTGGCGACATACCACCGACCGATGTAGCCGCGGTCATGGCAGATGACGCTGAAGTGTTTCTAGTCCCTGCAGTCGTGCCGGATGAATCACTAACTGAACGCGAGTTAAACGCAAAGTCACACAGTGATGCAGCAAAATCGGCCGACGTTTTTCTGATATTCTCAATTTCCGATATGTCTCTCACAATTCTAGTTCTACCTTCTTTAGCTGATTTGACTGTGTTTCCACGTAACAGCGGCGCGACAGGCGATGACGAAATCGACGATCCATGCCTACCGTGTGAAGCCTTCGCGTAAGCAAGAGGTGACGACGATAAGGTGTTAGGAGAGCTCCTCCGCCTATCACTATACAAACCCGGTCCGTCCTCTAACGACAATGTAAGTTGATCGATTGCGGCAATCAACAATGACGAAGACTGTGGCAGTGGCGGCTCGGGCGTACGCTCTCGTCGGAGACGGGACAAACTCACCTGCGATTTGCTGGACGGGGTAGACGATGTACTGCGAGTGGAACGCTTGCGTGTATGCGAGAAGTCTACTCCACGTTTATGGTTTGAACCTGCAGACATGACAGAAACTCTACTTGCAGTCTTGCCGTGTCTTCTAACTTTCGACGGCGTAGTTTGGTGAAGTGGCTTTGTTCTGCCGCGCGACGCAAGTTTAGCACTTGAAGTCGAGTGCTTCGTTCGCTGTTTGTACAGTGGCGAGGATCGAGGAGAGTTCTCTGCCGAACTGTAGTCGTCCTGGTGATCATGACGATACTTCATGAGCAGACAGTAAAATGTCTTCTCCGAGTTGAGCTCAAGCGACAACAACCTATCGATAATGATAGACTTATCAATCCCATGCCACAAGGTTTGCAGATTCTTGACAATTTCCATATCAATGTCTTGGTATGATTGAACCGGTCGGTTGACTGTAATCGGCGGTCTGAACGGCTCGACAGTCATTTTGTCAGGAGGGTATTTGCGTAGAAGCGGGTGATCAAGGATCTCCTCTGCAGTGATGCGTTCTTCAGGCTCAGTTTTTAAAATCCGCCAGATTAAATCCTTGGCATGAATCGAGAGCTCTGCTGGCATCTGAAACTTACCAGTCTGCACCTTCATAAGCAGAGTTCTTATATTGTCATCATCAAACGGAAGATGCCCGGTCAACAATGCAAACAAAATAATGCCACAAGACCAAATATCTGAAGGAGAACCGTGATACGTTTTACCCTAGAGCAGTTAGAAAACATTATTTTGCTGTTGAATGGGACTACTTACAGCCACAATCTCAGGACTGGCATAGTGAGGCGATCCACACGAAGTTTCCAGCATTTTGCCGGAAGCTTCCAGGGCTGCCATTCCAAAATCAGCAATCTTAATGTTGTGGTTTTTATCCAAAAGCAAGTTTTCCGGCTTAAGATCACGGTGACTAATGCATGTTAGATACTTCGATAAACGAAACACGTGAGCGACATACCAAATGTTGAATTTGTGACAGTAGTCAACACCAAGAATTATCTGGCGAAAATAATGAACAGCTTCATTTTCATCAAGCCTACCGCGTTTGATGAGATAATCGAAAAGTTCACCACCTTCGACATATTCGAGAATGAGATAACTAACATTAGTGAGACATTGTAAACAAAGAACAGTTTCAGCATACAGTTCCCCTGTGTTTTCCCAAACATCATATAATCCCAAAACATTCGGATGTTCAATTAACTTCATAATAATGACTTCACGTTCAATCCCGTACGGCAATCCAGCTGCGTCTTTCCCTTTCTTACCACCACCACCACTACTATCATCACTCTGGTCGTCCAGATTTACAGACTTGGGCACAATCTTGACTGCAGCAAGCATGCCTGTCTTTGAATGTTTCGCCAATCTAACCCGGCCAGAACTGCCACGACCGAGAGTACGCCCAAGCCGCCATGGACCGACATGAGTTTTGTGTTTTGAAGCACCGGTTGATGTTGCCGAATTTGTAGTACAAGTTGAGACCTGTGAGACGCGTTTTGCAGCCGCTACTGGCTCTGTGGGCATCTCGACGTGAGCGTGAGCTGGAGGTATAGGTTGTTTAGGAGACAACGATTTCCGCGAAAAGTGCTGCAGCGCTGCCGACATTTTCGCGTAACCGGATGGAGGCGAGTGCGACGATTGTGATGTCAGTAATTGCGACGGTTCTGGCTGTGTACGATTTGTTAGTTCAGCCAGTACACGATTTGATTGCTGTGTTTGATCGCGCGGAGGCATTGTATTGTAGAGCCGTTCACGTTTATCGTTGTTTTGATGGCCGAGCCAAAGGTGAAGAAACCGAAAAGCGCGAGTAAAAGGAGTAAGTTGTGGACTGTGTTACCGGTGCTAACTAGAAGAGGAAAGTTAAAAACAACGCGTATTCTGTTACCGGTATTTCAATAGAAGCACTTAATTTTAAAACGCCAATTGAGTTTAAGGGACTGTTGTGATATTAGCAAGCGGAAAAAAAGAAGGTTAAAAAAGATATTGAGTAACAAAGTGCTGGAATGTTGTGGCTTGTTGTTTATTGGTTTCTGAGTAACAAAAATGAAGCACTTTTGGAAAGACGCGTGTCATCAGACGCGTACAATACGCGTTTATTGTTATTTTTTAGTCAGATAATTTCTTATATCATTTTATTTATTGTTAATGCTTTTAAAACCGATAAAACATACATAAAAAAGCACCAAATGCGGGTAAATTATACTAAGAAATACAGTGTTACGACATATAATTATGACACTAAACCCTCATTTCATTACAGTTACACCACCGAATGTACCCCACCAGTACGCCACTAACTACACTTGTCCGTATTTTGTATAAATTTTTAATTCTATTCGGAATACGCGGGAATACGCTGGGATCTACTGCCACTTCAAGACAGTGCTTCATATCTCTGTAGTTGACTGAATATATTTGACAAGAACTATCCAACTGGCCACAGGTAACTCCAACCTGCTTCCAAACAATCCACAAATTGAGTTGTCATACAATTATTAACATACTATTCCCGTACGGTCTCCACGCTTGCCAATGCTTCAGCTAAGGCATCAGTGTCCATGATTTTATCGCCGTTGATTTTTTCTGCTAACAATGCCCACTCCTCCTTAATCTTTTCTGTAAGCTCTGGTAATTGGGCCCCGCGTGCACGTATTCTTGCTTCCTTAAGGAACTTAAGTGCTTTTGAATAGTTCCGTTGCCGCGCTTCAACAACTGCAAGACCAAAGACCGCTAAAGACTGCGCAATATCGACGTCTTCTCTGTCTTCTTCGTTGTAGTCCTTGCCTTCGGCACCAGACTCGCGTAGTTCAGTTATGCTGTTGATTACGTCTTGAAAGCACTTTTTTGCGATCATCAAGCTTTGCTCTGCGCCAGACTCATGCTTGTCTGGGTTTTCCAAGTTCTGAATTTCGTAATATGTAACATATGCAGATCCAATATCAACCTCTGATTGTGTTAATCCAGTGACCATAAATAAGATATTAACTTACGTATGCGTAATATCTGCGGTAAAGGCATCTTCATTTGTTGTAGTTGCCGAATATTCTCATCTTTCAAGGTAAAGCCAACGCCCGGTCGATCATACTGTACACACAAAGTCCCATAATAGTCTCTGGCAAGTAAAAGAACTTCCATCAGATTCATATCCGAGACCTCGGGACTGCTCTTGCCATCATCAGTAGGCAAATGGTATGACACCATAGGCAGCACGCTATCAGTCTCAATATCAAGCACCGGAGTTACGAACGTGGCAACATCGGCAGGTGGAAGTCTTTTCTGAAGTGTCGTGATCCATAGACCAAGCAAAGACATGTACTCAAGTCTTCGAGCGTTGTCTATATGTTCAGACATCTCGGCCGCCCTGACACTGACTAGTAGGTATCGTCTTACCTGGTCCATCGGCATTTCACCTAGTCGACGAGGATCTTCCTGTAACCATGCAAGTCCAGTTGTGAGAATTGAGTCATACACCGATAACGCGTCTTCAAGCTGTCCGTCTTCCTCGTACATTTGACCGATTTTGATCTGCAACCCGGTGTACTCTTCCAAGACTTTTGACATCCCAAGATGATCTGCCACTGTTACAGCAGCCAAATAGTATTGTAACGCATTCTTAAATCGTTCAGGGTCGTTCGTCTTGCGCTCTGCATACAGTCCTAACCGAATTAAATCTGCAACTTGCTCAGGATATTTGTTGATGGGATACGCGAAGTATGCAATCACAGCAACGGCAGCACTTCCCCAAAGTAACAATCGACCTCGCGTCCAATACCCAACTCTTTGACCCGTGGAACTGGCATGATAATTGCGACAACTGTTCTGTAGTGGCACCGGCTTAAAAAGATGATGTTGTGAAATACTTCTCGAACCCAATCTTGCCGCTCGCAGCTGATTTTCAAAATATGCAGAAGGCGCTATTCTTATTCGCCTTATAACATTTCTCATTAACCGTGTAGGCAACTGACACGCCATTGAAATGCTTGCAATTTCGACTGAAATGTATTTTCGGTTCAGTTAAATTTTAGTACAATACCCATAATGTTTACATTTCAGGCGTCCCTATTCATTTACTTAAACTTTTTTTGTCGATTACCATTCACGCAATAATTCGTTCTTTTTACTTCGGACTTGGGAAATCGTCGGCGGGCTTAGTTGTACCATTTGCAAAACTAGTAGGATTGAAGCATTGCATTTTGTCTCGCAAATGCGCAGCCAGCCCCCCGTTACACGAATACCCGAAGTTTCATATTCAAGCAGAAATCACAATTGAAATGGAAGCGGCTGGACTAGTATACCGGCCCACATATATGATTCGCGATGATTACGCAATAGGGATCATTGATACTCAAACTTGTGATGGCAAGTTCAAATGCTTGGCATGAGCTCTTCAAACTGCTGAGTCTTTCAAACGCTTAAAACAAGATTCAAGCCAGATATTTTACTTTCCGAAAATTGAGCGGTTGGCACTAGTTTCTTAGAGTATTCACTTTAAGACATCAAGAGCAGTCTCCACAGGTTCAGATACTAGTCGCCCGCCAGATGTCCTAACTCATAATGTTTTTATTAGCTGCTCTGTGCTTCTATATTACTAGGATGACAATATTAAAAAATGTTTTGCGGATGCATTTGATGTCCCTGCCTGTATTTTAAGCTGTTCAATTTTGTCTGTAGTTAATCACATTTGGCTAATTGATGTACGAAAACCTGTCGTGTATGATTTTGAACATAGAAAGTTCAATAGAAATCGTGCAGTTGTTAATTCAATTTACAAGACAATGACTTTGGTTTGCGTCTGATGTTGCGTCGGTGTGAAGTCATCGCTGGCTGCCTCTATAACTGAAACTCTGTTCAAGAGTTGCGTAATGTTGCTGCGAATTACAGAGTAGTTTGTGAACAATTACAAAAAACACAAGTAAACTTTTGCCTTTACTTGGTCACTTTTTAACATATCGTCGATTTTTTGTCGGGACCTCAGAAACGCACCGTGCGTATTACGTACGCATACGTTTCATACTTAAGGGTTGGGGTACAACTTGTGTTAGGCCCGACGGCACAGACCCCACTCTATTAGGCTGGAGACTATGCTGGAATCGTGAATCTTGCGCTTCTTTTTTTGTTGAGGTTGTGGCTGGAACAATACCCGAACAATAATCTCGATACTCCAAGATCTCAAGTTTGTGTTCTTCGTTCTACAGTATACAATATTTCATGCTATAAGTATTGTATTCATTACATATCCATCTCAGTCCATACTAATAAAAATTTAACAGGGAGCCCCAGCACTAAACAAGTTAATAAACAGCAAATCAGAAAGACACATTAGTACTTTTCATCGTTGCAATTTAATTATTGCTTGACAAAATTCTTCACTGTCACCGATTCAAGAGCAACAATGTCTGTAAGCCGATGAAGGCTTGCAATGTGCAGCCTCAGGACCGCAATCATACC